>NC_068571.1:37135428-37438459 GCF_025698545.1 Gossypium raimondii | reverse complement strand
GGGGTTAGTGCATGAGTCTTGACCCTGTTATTAATCTCCTCTCTTAATCCACTAACAAAGTTGGATACAAAATACCCTTCATCCAATTAAGCTTTGTACTACAACACCAATGATCCAAGTTATTCAAAATTGTCTTGATATTCATCTACAGTTTGTCTCTGCACTAACTTATTAAATTATTCTATTATATCATTACAAGTCTTGTCATTGAATCTCAAACACAAATCAACAACAAACTCTGGCCAAGTAACCCTATGTTTTTGTTAAATATACCCATCATACCATGTTTTTTACCTTCCCACCAAATAAATGGAAGCAATTTCAACCTTTTGTTCCTTAGTAGTTGCAAAAATGGTGAAATATTTGTGACATTTGTTAACCCAACCCCTAGGATTAGTTCTATCAAAAGTCTATAACTCAATTTCAGATCTAGGAGCAAAGAACCTTAGAGTGGAAGTGAAGTTACTATTAGGGTCATGGTCTATGGTGTGTAGTTCTTTAGATATGTTTTTTATGTTATCTCCAAGTACTATAGTGATATTTCTTGCTTAGTTAAATGATTTATTAGGATTAAGGCTTTGTTTAAGGGCTAATTATCGTAAGTTCATTATGGTGAAAGGTATGTTTTTCATGCTTATCAATGATAGTAATTTGCATTGGTTTATTTCTATTAGATTTAGGTTGAAAAGGATTGTATACTTGAGTTTTTTTGCTCTTAGGCTTTCAGGAGTTGCTGAAGAAGATTCATCTATTCTCTTATTCAATAACTCCAATATCCTACTGATGTTGCCCTAAGTTTCAACAAACTTAACATCAATGTTGCCATTTTGCTCATTCTAACGTTTTGAGATCTTGGATTCATCAGTCATACTTTCCAACTGACATTGAATCACTTGTATCTGCCCCTTCAAAGCATTCAACCTAGTTCCATCAATCATGGAGGTTTGTTTCTTCGATCTACCCAACTTCATCGATGGATCTTTAATAGCTCTGATACCAAGTCTGTCACAACCTGAGAATGACAAAGGAGAATTCAATGAATTTTTTAGAGTTGTTAAATGAGATGAGAAGAAATTAGGTTGAAGAAGAGGAAGAGAATTTGTAATTCCATTTCTGATAATTCTTAAGGTTGTTACAATTACATATATTTTTGGTAATTTGCTTGTAATGAATTGTAACAAACTGTACTACAATATTTATTTATTTAACATCTATCATCATTTCTCATCCTTAGATTCAGAGATTGTTCCTTCAAAATTCTCTTTATCCTTAATCGACTCAAGCAACCTTTCTCTTTGGGTTGTTCTCTAGCCCATTCATCTCTAACTCATTCTTTAGCCCATCTTCACACATCAACTTCTTTGGCCTAGCTTTCATATCCAAAGTAGGTCCACCACACATGAACTAGTTACTTGGCCCAACTTTCATTGACCCACCTTATCCTTCTTCCATATTCCTTCGATTCATTTCAACTTTACCCAATTCATTTGATTGCAATTGTAATTTAGGGTTCTCATTCTTCTTATTCACTCCTCAAGCATAGACATGACAAGGGCATAAAGAATGTGATGTAATTGACAAAAAAGGGTTGCTTGAAAATGTAGAATGTGGGAAGAGTTTGATTTTTAGAAATATATTAAATATATATATATATATATATATTGAATGTTGAATCATTGATGTTGAAGAAGGATGTAAATATTTTATTTCAAAAAGTATCATACGTCTATTTTTTGAATTTTTATTTTTCATAATTTATTTTTAAATATTTTAAAAATTTTGTGTACTTTTCCTATTTTATATAAATTTTTTGAAAATTTTAAGTATAACTTTTGAATTTCTAAAATTAAGATTAAATTGATATAATGTGTAAATATTGTAAGTTAAATTTATTAATTTTTAAAATTTAGAATCAAAATGACAAAATGTGTGAATTGTGAAGGGTTAAATCTATTATCATGCTAATAAAAAAGAAAGTCATGGCAATATTCGGTTTGATGATTAAAGACATTTTAATGGTGTAACAACTACAAATTATAATTGACCTAATGAAAGTGACAAATCAAGAAAATTCAGTAATTAAAATAGGAATGCCCTCGAACTTTAGTGATTAGATTTCCAAAAGAAACTTTTATCATTTTGTGTTATTTATACAAAGTATTTTGTAAGTTAACGTTTAAATATTTGATAATTATACCAATTAAATTAAATTTTGATTATCTGCATCTTCAATTTGTTTTCTTATTTTTAACTGTAATTTTCTCTGTACTGAAAAAATCCTCGAAAATGTTGAAGCCAACCGTTTGATGTCCATAAATAATATAAATATTAGATTTGTGATGTAAAAGATATAGAAAAGTAGGATTCAGCTTCAAACCCGAAATTAGAAAATTTTAATTTAACCACTTACTTATTTTAGGATTTCTTTTAAAGTTGTAATTTAAATATTTTAAAAAATTTCAATTAACATCTTAACTTAGTAAAAGATATTTATAATCGGTGGTGTTGATGAAATTAATGTTTTGGCACTTGGATAGGGATTATACGGACAGCTGACCCAGACATTGCATGTGGATCCCTATGTTAGAGAAGGAACTTCCCCCATGCACGACAAGTGAGACACATATGGCGAATATCATAATTTATAGATACTCACACATAGGATCGAATATTGGTATCAGCTATAGATCAACTCATTTCTGGCGCTTAAATTCACAACATTTTCTTTATAATATATAATATAATATAATATTATTAGTCTTTACAAGTAAATTTAATAAATGGGCATATATCTTATTTATTTACCTTTTTATTTATTATTAATACCATTTAGGTGGATTTTGGTACTTTATCATGGGAAGATTGTAATGGTGGGAATTTGATTCCTATGATTATCAAAGATGTAACATTACTATATTTAATACTGTTTTAGTTCAAATAAGATTAATACGAAGACATTTAGAATTATACTAAAATATATAACTAATTAAAAGTACATTAATATGTTTGGTTCACTTAACACTTTAATTGTAAATTTCAAAATTTCCCTCATTTATTAATGTTAACATTTTTCAATATTCATGCTAGTTTATAATTAATAAATATGTAATCTAATCTAGTTATTTTTAAATAACATTTATTTTAAAATTATTATAAGATGAAATTTAAAATATATATTTTAAATGTATTTAAATTAGAATATAATTTAAAATTTAATATGATAATATTTTAAACAATAAAATTAAATGTTTTTCTATGATTTTGTGGTGAAAAAGTATTGAATAAAAATAAGTAAAATAAAGAAGAAGAAGAAGGTAATTTTGTCTCAAAGAAAAAGTTAAAATTCCAACCACATGGAAGGAGCCATATTCCCACGGTTGAGAAAAAATAACTCCAAAACAAACGTTACATTACTAAGAAAGTTAATATACTAAGGTCTTATCACTTTTCATCAATTAAATTCTCACAAAAGTACCAAATGTCCTCGTCAAAATAGACACATATTGAAATTTAAACTTGAGACAATATGGTTTTTAATATATCTATTTTGTCATTTTAATCAAAGTCTCGTGTATTTTTATATAATTTTTATAAATATATTCATTACATAGTTCTATTGTATCGTAATTTAATATGTAAAATGTGTTTTATGTTCAAACCATATAAAGTTTTTACAAAATTATTATTTTAATTTTAATGAAAACTTAATTATGAAGATACAAGTCAATTGACTTAATTATAAAAATTATTATTTTTTAAAATTTAATTATAAAATATATAAATAATAATGTAAATATTGTAAAATATCAAATTTGAAATAGAGCTACAACAAATTCTATTTTTACCAAATATTACACTATTATTTTTTTCTAAGCTAAAATGAAGTAAAATAAAAATTATTTGTTTTTAATAAAATGTAAATTAAAATAATATTTATTTATTAATTAATATAATTTATTATTAAAACTTAATTTTAAGAATATGACCCACTTTAAATATAAATTTTTTAAAAAGAAATTTTTGAAATTCAAAAAACTAACTAAAACTCAACATTTCTATATATAAGAAATAGTAGTTTCAGGAAATTAGAATGTCAAAGTCAAGTGTTGGAAGCTATTTGGTATCTAAATCATTAATGGAGAGGAATGAGTGATTATCCCACCAGCCAAATAGTATGCAAACATAAGGCATTAATGTGTGTTTATTTACATCTGAAGCAAAATTCAATTTGTCATGAAAGATTTGCAAACAATCTTTCCTTATGAAGTAGCTATTATACAAACCTTTATTTTTTGAGCTTGAGAGAGAATATTCAATCTTAAGGTTAAGTTTTTAGGTGGGATTGATCATTGTTTGAATTTTTGGACCACTAAGTTAAAAGAATTAAGTTTACCATATAGTTTTACTTCAATTTTAGGTTGGGATTATATATTAACAAGAGATTTTTTTCTTTATTTTTATTAACCACATATTTCTTAATTTTAATGGATTTCGAATGTGGGTTTGAAAATTAAATCAAGTAAATATAATTGTTTGTAATTATATATCTAGTATGTTTTAGTAATTATTGTATTTAGTGGATCCCATATTAATGTAATTGAAGCACTCTAATTATACTATATATAATAAGAAAGAAATAAAATAAAATAAAAAAACAAAGAAGTAAGAAAAAATAGTTGAAGTATTAATCCGAACTTGAATGAGAGCCAATAAATAAAGCTGAACTTGACACCTATGTGTGTCTCCTAAGTAAGAAAAAATAGTCAAAATATTAAACTAGAAACCAAAGAGAGTCGATAAATAAAGTTGAACTCAACACTTGTGAGAATCGAGGTCTAAAATCAAACTTGCCAATTGAAATTCTCTTTTCTTGTCCACTCCCTTATCTAAAAAAAATTAGTAATCAAAAGCTTACACGAAAATTTGACACCCATAGGTATCGAAATATTTCTGCAAAAAAAAAAAAACTTTGAAAAATAATTTCCTGAAGATGTTTAGTTTGAGAAATAACATTTCAATAAGTGGAGTATGCATCACATTTCAAACAAAACAGTAACAGGCTCCCCAATGAGAGAAAGCTCGACATCGCAACGAGCAGTCGACGTCATGACAAGAAGAAAGCCTTTGTCCCAACGATGCGACACCTCCTCGTGACGACAACATTAATGTCACGTCACGTCACGACATGACGATGTGTTCCTCAAGTTTCTCGATTTTCTTCTCTCAGTTAAACTTTATTTTGGTTTCCGACTTAAATTCTGATTAACCTAAGGATATTCTAATTATAAAAGTTACGAATTTCAGCCTATAAATAGGCCTTAGTTAACCTAGGTATAATAGGATAGAAAATAACACAATTAGGAGAGAATTATGTGTTTCAATTAGCAAGGGTTTTTCTTTTGGGGTTTCGAGTTTTCTTTGTTTTTACTCTCTCCATACTTTACTTTTATCTTATTACTAAAATCTCCTTTTGCACATGGTTTTTTATCCTCTTCGGAAGATTTTTTTCTACGTAAAATTTGTGTGTTCAATCTTTTCAATTTCTTCATTATTATTCTTTTCTGTTACTTACATGGGTCGATCCCTAACACACTAGTATAAGATCTTGATTCGATTTCTGCATTCAACCCGTCCAAAGATGGCATCGACAAGGTTCAACATTAAGAAGTTCGATGGAATCGCAAACAGGAATTGCGACAAACAATGTGGCTATTGCAAGAAGATGGGCAACATTAAATAAGAACGTTATAAACTTCATAATAAAAAAAAGATGGATGCCAAAAATAACGAGAAAGGAAAGCAGAAAGCTGAAGTTGCTGATACTAGTGTAGCTAATGACAAAATGATAATTTCTTGTTCGTGTCTATGAACGAAAGCTCCAAGCTTACATCCAAATGGATCATTGATTCAGTGTGCTCTTACCACGTGTCCCAACAAGAATTGGTTCTCCACGTATAGTTCAGTTGAATGTAGAGTTCTGTTGACGGTGAATAATTCTATATGTAAGATAACTGGGATCAAAACAGTACAAATCAGGATGCTCAACAGAATTGTACTGACACTGTTAGATGTCAACTATGTGTCTGATCTAAAGAAAAATCTCATCTCTTTGGAATTTTAGACTCGAATTGTTGCAGAATTGTTATCGAGTCAAACAGCTTAAAGGAAACATATAAGTTGTGATTAGAGGACAAAAGAAAGGCAACATATATGTTCTACAAGGGTTGAAGATGATTGGTGCGACTACAATTATCGAAGAAGAGTTGAAATCATTTTCATGTCGCGATGAGAGCCAACCTGCAACGACGTGACATGATTCTTTCTCCATAGATTCTGATTTAACCAAACTTTGGCACATGCGACTTGGTCATATGAGCGAGAAAGGTATGATAACATTGTGTAAAATAGGTCTTCCTAAAGACACTAGAGTTGGAAAGTTAGGTTTCTACGAACACTACACTTACAAGAAGCAGACACGAGTAAGTTTCGATTTAGCAGTGCACAGAACAAAAGGGACTCTCGACTATATTCATTTTCATTTATGGGTTCTTCTCCTGACATCTCAAAAGGAGGTAATAGATATTTTTTTGAAACAAAAGAATGAAGTCTTTAGAATCTTCAAGTAATGGAAAACACTGCTAGAAAAACATATAGGAAAATCCATGAAGCGGTTGAGAACGAATAATGATCTTGAGTTTTATTCATTATATTTTAATGATTACTGCAAACGGGAAGGGATAGAAATACATTGCACCATTGGTCATACTCTACAGTAGAATGAAGGTGCTGAAAGGATGAATAGAACCTTGCTTGAAAAGGCCCGATGTATGATTTCTAATGCAGGTTTAAGGAAGGAGTTTTGGGCTGAAACTGTCAAGTTGGCAAGCCATTTGGTGAATTGATCTCCCATTGAGCATTAAACAAAAAATTCCAAAAAATATATGGTCAGGTAATCCTCCCAACTATTCTAACCTTAGAATTTTCAGTTTTCTTGCTTATGCAAAAGTTAGTCAGTGAAAGCTTAAACCAAGGGTCATGAAGTGCATATTTATGGAATTCTCTACTGGTATGAAAGGTTTCAAATTGTGGTTCCCAAAAACCAACAAGATAATTGTTAGTAGAGATGTCACGTTCAATGAATCTGCTGTGATTCACTTGGAAAAAAGGGTTGCCTGCATTTAAAGACACAACAAACCACAGTGTCTCAAGAAAGGTGGAGTCGGAAGAAACAGTGGGTGACTTTTTGACAAAAGGAAGCACGTCGTCTCAACGTCACGACAAACATAAGCGACGTCCCTACAAAGAAACACGGGACATCATGACGTCACGACAAAATTTCGATATTCATGATTAGAATATTGTTTCAGATCAGTTTGGGAATTCATATGACTCTCAGGTACCCTCACCATCTCATTTAACAAATTATAAGTTGGCTTGTGACAAAAAAGGCGAGAAATCTGACCACCACAAAAATACTATGAAATAAAACTAATGGCATATGCTCTAAGTGTTGCAGAGAGCATTGATTCAACTGATCCTTCATGTTATTTCAAGACAGTTCAGACCTCTGATTCTAACAAATGACTTGTTGTTATGGAAGAAGAGAATGAACCACTCTAAAAGAACGAGACTTGCCAGCTAGTTAAACCACCCATCAGAAATTAAATAGTTGGTTGCAAATGGGTGTTCAAGAAGAAAGAGGGTTCAGGTTTGAGCAACACTATGTATAAGGACTTGATTTTCATGTTTTCTCTTCTGTTGTAAAACATACGTCCATTCGAGCGCTTTTGGCTCCTATTGAATTGAATAATCTTGAGTCAGAGCAATTAGATGTAAAAACTACTTTCCTTCATGGTGACCTAGAAGAAGACATTTACATACAGCAATCGGAAGGCTTTATAACTGAAGGTAAGAAAGATCTTGTTTTTTGTCACATCCCAAAAATAAGGCTAGAAAACATAGGGATAAAATTTAGATTTTATTTTTTTAAGCATAGGGTAAGAGAATTTAGAATTCCTTAGAAATTAATTTTGATAATGAATTAACAAGAATGAGCTTGCTAGTTTAGTGGTAAAGCCTTAGCTCTCCCTTAGGTCCTAAGTTCGAAACCCCTTGTGTTTCAGCCAAAATATTTTATTTTCTTATTTTTACCCTATAAAAGTGTCAAATTTTCAAACTAGCCCAACCCAAAAATATTTTTTTATTTTAGTCCTTAATTTAAATCAACCATAATTCTAAACTAATTACTAATCCTATTGCAATTATGGAAGAATAGTTTTCTAAATTGTCAATCTTTTCAAAACCTAGAATTCATATGTAGAAGATTTTTCAAGAAAATCTCTCAAAATTCTCTCTTCTTCTTTTCCATTACTGAAACCTTCATTGTAGTTAGGGTTATTAAAAGATTTCAAGATTTTCCAATCACACCCCTCTCCTCCTAGTAGATTGTTGAACCCTTTATCCGATTAAGCTTTTTGTGTCTTCAAATCAAGTGTGGGATCTAACTTAAATCATTACGTATGATTAATGAAAATATTAGAAAGTAAGTAATTTGTATAGGTGAACTCCCTGTACATGAGCCCATGTATGCGAACCCCTATAGGCGAACCCCCTGTATGCAAATCCCATAGGCAAACCTCTTAGATGCGAACCCCCATATTTACCTTAATGAATAGATGCGAACCCTATATGTTTTATACATGCGAACTCTACAAGTTTTAGTAAGCGAACCCTAATGTTATATAGTATGAAGTAGTATGTGAACCCCTATGTTATATAGTATGATGTAGTATGTAAACCCCTATGTTATGTAGTACGTCATAGTATATGAACCCACATGTTATGTACTTTGTGAATTAATATGTGTGAACCCTATATGTGCGAACCTTGTATGTGTGAACCCTACATGTAAAAATCCTATATGTGTAAACCCTAAATGTGAGAACCTATACGTTTGAACACTATATGTCTATTCTTGTATGTGCGAAACCAATATGTGTGAACCCTATATGTGCGAACCTGTATGTGTGAACCATGTATGCGCGAACCCTATATGTGTGAACCTTACATGTGAACCTATAACGTATGTGTTAGCCAAGCTAAGAACGTTAATATGCCAATGCTAATTTGCACGAAGAAACTGTATATGTGAAATTGTTTTAGTTTGCATGAAGTAATTGCATATGTGCAATTGATATGAATTAATTGCATAAATACATGCCAATGATTGTTAGTATGAAAATTCATACACCGTATTGAAAGGTAAATGTTCTTGACAAGCATAGTAATTAATTATTGATTGATAAATAGCATGACATATTGAATTTATGTGCATGATTACATGAAATCGAGTATAGAGGATACACGAGTTCCGCAGAAGAAAGTGGCAATTTAAGTCCACATCGAAAGTTAGTACTGCACAAAGTAAGCGGCAATGTCATCGAAATCGGGATGATAGTTTAAAAAGCCATCAAAACCAGGCAACTTGGATGGTAAATTATTGTAGTAAAAGTCATCGTCACAAATGAACAGTGAACATCCATCGTTGTTGGGAAATCCAGGATGGTCAGTTTTTGACATGTGTTTTGGTGTGTTGAGCGATGCTTGAGGGTGGATAGGATGGATGGGTGGGAACTTAAAACTAAAATTGCATTGCATTATGAACACAACTTGTATATGCATTGATTTTCGGAATGTTCCTTACATTATGCTTAATTGCTATGTTGCTATAAATTGAATGTTTTACTGTTAGTACAATCATATTTGTGGTTTAAAAACTAGACTCACACTGAACTGTCATAAGCTCACTCCCCCTTTTCCTTACATCTCAGGTAGCATTGGAAACTAGAATGCGGAATGGCATCAGAGGAGCCTTGAGTTAGCAATTATTTTATTATTATCTTAAAGGCTCCATCATAGTTTCCCTTAATCATTTTTTTGCTTGTAATTATTAATTATTTCATGCATTTATATCTTAGGTTTATGATTGCTTAGTTTTTAGTTTTAAGCATGATACATAGTTAATACTCTGATATTTGTATGCTATTTGGTTTAGAAAACTACTATTCTTAATAATATTTTCTCCGCTTTACATATACTTTAAGTTTTGAAAAGTCTTTTAACTTTAACTGTTTTTTAAAACTTCATATTAATAATGTTGTAATTGAATTGTTAAGTAAAGCCGACTTAATGAATTAATATTTTTTAGAAAACAGAATAGCAATTTTCATACAATCCAACTTAAAGTAGAAGAATGGCTTTACTGGATCACTCTGGTGATCAAATGTAATGCCTTTGACTTAGCTGAAACTCTTAAGCCAGGTTAGGGGTGTTACAAGTACCTAATCATCAAGCCTAATTCACTTCTTTGTTATTTATTTAATCTAACCCTATATATTTTGGGTTACAAAAATAAATATAAATTGAGAACCTACACATGATTTACAGTGAGTGATACTCAATTTTGGGATATTAAAGTTCCTAAGGCTTTAGCATTGTCATTAAATTAAGGCCTCATTGATTGTGAGTATATTTTAAAAAAATTTGTTATTGATGATATTTTTTTGTCTTTTTTTTACTTTTCTTTCTCTCTTAATAATTTTGATGCAAATACATGTTAAATATTTTAACTTTAATTTAATTATAAAATTAACTTTGAGATGTATTTTTATATTTTAATCAAATTCATTTCCATTAGTATCTTCTACATAATGATAACTAACTAGTTTTATATAAAAAAATATTTAATGAATTCATCTTAAAATTAATATATAACTACGTTATATATTACTTTAAAATATCTAAATTTTTTAGGAAAAATATTAAATTTTGTTTGAAGTTAAAATGTAATCTTATATGAAAAAATTAGAATATATTAAAATTTCTTTTACCTAATTAGTACTTAAACATGTATTTTGTCGTCCAGGTTGGTTCCTTTCAAGTATGCTACATGGTAAACATAAATTTTAAAATCTTTAAAATATATAAATTAATAAAAAATTATAATTTTTTTACATCAAGAGTGAACTGGGCAAATGGGTGTCCATATTCATTCTAGAGGTATTTTTAGTAAGCTTATATAAAATGAATTTTGATACTTGTTTGTCCATATTCATTCTAGAGGTATTTTTAGTAAATTTATATATTTTTAATTTTATTATAAAATATCAGTTTTATGTTGTTCTTATTTTAAAAATATAAAAATATATACAATTAAAAATATATAAAAGCCTATAATATTTTAAAATATATAAAATTTACAATATATAATATATAAAATTGATAAAAATTAGAAATTTATAAATTTATAAAAAAATAAATATATAAAAGAACTAAAATCACATCCACAATGAATCTGAATGAATGTTTGTCCAGATACATTTAAATCTGGACAAACCATTTGTTTAGGTTTATTCTTGCGTTTTTTATATTTTATTAATTTATTTATTTTAAAAATTAAATATATATTTTATTTCAAAATAATAATGTAAATAACCTGATATTTATAATGAAAAAAACATATAAACTTACTAATAATTATATCTGGAATAAATATGAGCAAACAGTTATCTAGATTCAAATGTTTCTAGATAATCATATGTCCAAGTACATTCTTGATATGAAAAAAATTATAATTTTTTTATTAATTTACATATTTTTAAAGATTTTGTAATTTATGCCCATCACATGTCATACTTAGAGGCTACCACATGTCACCACCGAATTGGCTATGAGTATCACATGAGCACAAAATAGCAGTGTTAGTGTGGAAATACCAACCTAGGTGACGAAATACAAATTTAAGTACAAATTAAGTTAAAAAAAAGTTAAGTTCTGTAACGTTCCAAAAATATGAATTTTGATTTGTTAAATTTTGTCATAAAATAAGAATTTTCTTCAGTGGCCCAGTACTTAAAGTGTGTCTTTAAGGTCTTGAATTAGAATCATTTTTGCGAGCAAGTGGGAATATTATATGTTTTGTCAAATTAAGGACGAGTTTAAATTTATTTTAAATTCGTTGGTTAATATTTGTTTAGTTGTGGGTATAGATGGCTGACCTTGTTTTTAGGAATGTATGTTGATAGTTATCTTTTTGTTTCAAAAGCAAATAATATTTTAATTTAATATTTGTTTTTTCCCACGTTCCCTCTCTTCTTCTTTTTTTGTTATTTTGATTTGGTTCTTTCATTCCCTCAATTGCGCTATCTTTCTACCCTACTGCTATTGATTTTAATTTGGTTTTTGCCTTGGTTTTCTTCTGTTGTTCCTACTACTTAGTCATCGTTGGGCTACCATTTAATTTTTATTCTTAATTTTGGTTTATTCTCTTACTGCGATCCTGCTTTTCACTCGTGAGTCGTTCATTAGGTAATTTGGTGTTCTATCTTTAATAGGTTTGAGTTTTATATGTGGCATTAAAATTCCGATGTGCAATTGGCTTTTAGAATTGATTATAATTGTGTGCTCTTCTTTTGTGGGTGGTAAGTGGAGAGTCATGAGACGATTAGTGTTTTTCCGACAGATTAATTTTCACCATGTTGTTGTTCGTTAAATGGTAAGGTGTTATTATGTTCTTTAATTTTAGGTGTTTCATTTGGTATTATTTTTAGGATGTAATTGCGGGTTTATATTTTTTTAACTCTCTCAGGTATGTTGTTGATTTGGGTTCTAATGGATGCACAAAGGTTCGAAAAGTCTTGTGGGTGTTTTCATTTCAGAATCAGTCAAGGTGTGTAACGAGAAAATTGGAAAATAGCGAACAGCAAAAGCCAAAATTGGGCATTGTCGATGTCACACAGCCGTGTGACAGACCGTATAATGGCATGTATAGCTAGACTCATATATGCCACGTTAGTCCGAGAATCGACTAAACTGTAGCTCTGATACCAATAAATGTAATAGCCCTAACCCATATCCTTCGCCGGAACAGAGTTACGGAGCATTACTAGAATTTACAGAACGTATAACAGACATTTCATATCCTTTAGCAATCATATTAGAAACCAATCATATTGTCCCTTATGTAGGCCTTTGAGACCTAAAATGAACATTAGAAACAAGTCGAGACTAAACCGGGTATTCATAAAAATTTTTGAAAAATATTAAAATTTTTCTAATGTGCAGGGAACACACATCCATGTGGCCAGGCCGTGTGTCTCACACGGTCAAGAGACACACCCATGTCTCAGGCCGTGTGGACATAAAAAAATAGGGACACATGGCCGTGTCCCAGCCCGTGTCAAAACATATGAGCTCGCTGACTTGGGTCACATGACCAAGCCACATGCCCGTGTGCTAGGCCATGTGAAAAATTTTGAGTATTATGTTTTGCAAATTAATAGATGCAGGGGACACACAGCCAAACTACACACCTGTGTGCTAGGCCGTGTGATCAATTTTGAGTATACTGACTAGAACAAATTTTAAAATATAGGGAACACATGGCCGTGTGTCACACACGGCTGAGACACACGCCCGTGTCTCTGCCCGTGTGGACGAAAATATGTCATTTCTAAGTCACATTTCTCACCCAATTTGCATAAACCTTACATAACACTTTAGCACATCATAAAGCCACAACAAATCATTCAAATCAAGCTAATATCAAGTTTAATACATGTCATAACACCCTACATATATCCAAGTACTCTTTCTAACCAAATGAACCAAATACACATATATGCATATTTTACCAAATATGCTACCTCAAACCAATCATCAATTTGTCTATATGATTTCCAACATTCAACCATTTCAAACACACACCAACCATGTTAAGGCTATATAAATATATACATATAAAAAGATATCAATCACAAGCCATACCAATGGCTAGTTTCAACCAAACATTTTCATGTCATCATTAGCCAAATTTAGCCTATACATGTCATTATAACCAAAATTTAGTTTGCTATGTATACCGAAATGAACTGATGGATAGTGTGAGATATCTTCGCCAAGCTTCCAACCTAACGAGCTTCCAAATTACTATAAAAGAGAGAAAATAAAATAGAGTAAGCAATTAATGCTTAATAAGTTTGTATAACATGAAATTTAACTTACCATTGTTTAACATTTAAGGTAAGCAAACTCAACATGCTCAAACCAATTTGGCCAATTGCCTAAACACATATCCTCATCAAGCATGTTAGTAATGTATTTCATATAATAACTCATAATCACAATTATGCATAGTCATTAGGAAAGTTTCATACACATGTATCTTTCATCTCATTTTTCAACATATCAAATAACATCATTTTCATGTATTTCAGGCATATACGAGTAATAATTCATTTCGTACTTATATTGTTTCATATCAGAATTTTTCCCATTGAATCATTTAAATATCAATGGATACACGGGTAGTACACACAAAGTGTACAAATCTATAATTCGTCAATTTATATACAGGTATGCTCGTGCGAGCATAAAATCGGGAAGTTCTTTCGAGCCATGTAACGGGAAGCTCGTAAGAGCCATAATCGGGAAGCTCGTAAGAGCCATAATTGGGAAGCTCATGTGAGCCAATATCGAGAAGCTCCAGAGAGCCTTTTATCAGGAAGCTCCGGAGATCCAATTATCGAGAAGCTCATACGAGCAATAAACGGGAAGCGCAAGAGAGCTATTAATCGGGATGCTCATGAGAGCTAAATAACGGAAAGCTCATGAAATCCTATTATCGGGATGTTCATAAGAACTGTGGTGTGTCCGCAACACATGTAGGATCACAACCAATCGGGAACCCTTATTGACAATGTCATTTGTATCCATCGAATTTCTTAGGTTCAAACGGTACTTTGTACTTTTCAGATATTTTCGGATATGTGATCCATACTTATACTTGAAAATTTTATACATTTCACATACATAACATTCAATTCAAGAATATAAATATACAATTTAATTACACGAACTTACCTCGACAAATGTTCGTGGATTGTAAGTTACTGATTCGATAGTTTTTCCTTTCCTCTATCCAATTTTGTACCAGGTCTATCTGGATCTATACGAATGAATTTAGCTCAATTTAATACAATTCATATTCAATTCAGTCCAATACACATTTTGAAAAATTTACTATTTTGCCGATAAACTTTTAATTAATTATGATTTTGTCCCTAGGCTCGGAAAATGAAATTCATACAATTTAATCCTAATTACAAGCCTAGCCGATTTTCATATAATCACACTAGCATCCCATGTATTTCACAAAATTTAGAATTTTTGCATGAATTTTCCATCTTTACAATTTAGTCCCTAAATTATAATTTCATCAAAATTCTCTTTACAAAAGCTGTTTATCTATCAACAACCTTTCATTTTCTACCATAAAAATTCATAATTCAACTATAATCATCCATTCCAAAACTCTAATACTTTGATAACTTTGCAAATTAATCCCCGATATAGCTAGATTAAGCTATTACAATCTCAGAAACATAAAAATTATTAAAAATGGGGCAAGAATACATACCTAATTAAGCCAAATAAGTTTGCTAAAACTCAATACCCATAGCGAGGGTTTCCATGCATTTTTATTTGGGAAAGATGATGAAAATGATAATATTTTGTTTTGTTCTATTTATCTTCTTTTATTTTTTTATCTTTCCAGTTTAATCCTTTTCTTTATTAAGTTTTCCAATGATAACTAATCATACTTATCTACTAACTCCTCTAAATGGTCTATTTGTCATATAAAGACCTCAAATTTTGAACTCCATAGCTATTTGATCCTTTTAGCTACTAGTATTCAACTTGTGTATGCAATTTGGTTCTTTACTTCAAATTAGACATGTAACGGGTAAAATTTCTTTACGAAATTTTCATACGACATTTCTATCATAATGCAGACCATGAAATAATATTAAAATAATTTTTCTTTCAGACTCGGATTTGCGGCCCCAAAACCACTGTTTCAATTTCACTAAAAATGAGTTGTTACATTTCCCCAGGGCTGTACACATCGTCTCGAATGACAGTGGGCCTTCCATAGGGTCGGTATGAGACTAAATACATTATAAGACATGAAATCTGGACTTCTGTTGATACAAATTTTGCTATCCGTAAAAGTAATGGAAACGTCAAATGAATAATAAATCTGTATATGTATGATAAGTATGTGGTTCATATTTGTTATGTTTTGCATGTAAAGCTATGTCATGTTTAATCTCTACTTGAATATATATGATAATTTATGTACTCTGTATCTGCATCTGGCTTGCATTGTAAATAACAGGTGGAGGAAGTGATTCTGTAAAAAGCGATAAATCGCCTATTGATCCGGCAGCTCAGCTGCAACTATTCTATAAAGTGTCCTGTGGACACTAAGTGGTGTGTAGGGATAGATTGGTGTTTTATACCCATATGGTGTGTTAGGATGGATGGAGTTGGTGTGTAGCAGTTGGGAGTAAGATTATGTGTTGTATCTGCTCTGCTTTGCTATAAATCTGTTTCTGATAGATTTGTCTGATATGTATTTTACCGTGTTAAGTTTATCGTTATACATTGAGTTTCAAGACTCACTCTCGGCTTCACTGATATCTTCAGGTCATCTTCAAACTTAGGCAGGTCGGTACGACAGGAGCTCAGTTTTACTAGTATTTCGATTCTTTAACTGTTTTAAATTGGATTAAGTGTTTTGTAAAATTTGGATTGTTTGGACATTTTTGGACTGTCTCGGTTTTGGATTTTATTCTATATTTTTGCATGACAATTGACAAAACGATTTACCGAAAACGATTATTTTTCTGCAACCAACTGTTTTCAAGAAAATAAACTTGGTTTTCCAAAATATAATGATCTAAGAATCTCTGCTGTAAAGTATTCGATTTATTTAGAAAATGTAAACAAACAACGTTTTTAATTAAAAAATTATGTCAAACACTTTTTCAAATGAAATGGGCTTTTAAGTAACAAAAGTTCACGATGTTTTTTTTTTTCAGTAAACGAAAGTCGGATTTATAATTGTTTTACGTAACATCTCTAGCTCTAGCCATAACTTTCAGGTCGGGTTCAAAGTGTTACGAGTTCTAACTAAATACTTTTAGATAAATTTAGAGTGTAAACCACATATTAACCCATAAATAAACTACATAGAAAAACACATAGATAAATAATAATAATAATAGTATAATTATTGTTTATTTAAAATTTACTCAACGGTCAACATTGCGAGGTTGTGGTGAATTTATTTTCATAAATAACATAGGATTGACCAAGCCCTAGTTGGTTTAGGGTTGACATTTGCACCCATTTCCATAAAATGCAAAATAATTGAAATCTCCCATTTACTTCGTTGTTTGGGAGTTTTGCAGTTTATTTTGACTGCGCCCTGTATTTTATTAAAATTACATTTATTACTTTTTTTTAGTCAAATTGACATTGATATTTATCTAAAATTAATCCAATTATTTCGTTCCTTAATTTTTTTAAAAATATGTTAAAATTAATTAAGCAGAAGTTAACTATTTAATAATAAAATACATTTACCAATTTCTTTTATACAACACAAAAAGTAATGTAGATTGTTAATTAAATTTAAATAATGTGACCACTGATATTTTATTGTAATATTATTTATATTTTAAATATCTATTTCAATTTTAATAGCGTAATTAATTTCTAAAATAGTTATAACCTTAAAAGATATTTTTTAAACGGTTTTAAAATTTATAATAGCTTATTATGTGAATTTGTAAGTTGAATTTCTGAATTATTAAATATAATCAAATCGAAATGAGTTATTATGAAAATACAACTTTCAGAAGTAACATTAAAAGTTATATAAAAAGATGGAGGAGTTTATGTTGAAATTTCCCCTCAACTAATGCTTGCTTTCTTTCCTTGCCACATGTCAATTATTTAGAATGTAAACATTGGAAACTTACTATTTATGAGGGAACCTTGTAATATATTATACTAATTTGCCTACTCATGTACGGATTAATTATATCTATAAGTTAAAATATATTAAATAAATATTTATTTTAATTAAACTATAATAAATTAGTTAATAAAATATATTCAAAAGATGCATACAATTTATTATAAAATTTAGTTTTATAAAATTGATTGTTTAAATATAAAATTAAAACATATTTTAAATAAATTTGACAATAGTTAATAAATAATAATTAAAAATAATTACTATCAATTTCATTAATTTCTTAAAATTACTTTTAATATTAAGGGGCTGAATATGTAATTTTATAAAATACCTTTTACATGGATTTAATTAAAAATGATCGAGAGGGATGCATTTGTAAAACGCATAAACACTAAGTATTTATAAACGAAATTGTCCATTTACTAACCCAAACCCACCTATAAATAGAAAAATCTTACCAACTTATTATTTAATAATTAATTCACTTTTCATTATTAAATAAAATATTAATTTGTCCATTAAAATGCCACAAATTTACATTGTCCACATTGGTGTAATAAACCTGAATCAGTTAAAAATTTGTTTTATTTAAGGCTTAAATAATAAAATGTTACTTAAATTATATTAGTTTTCTTAAATTGATATTTAACTTTCTTTTATCAAAATTAGTACTTAAATTATTAAACGGTTATCCATTTTATCTCAATTGTTAGTCTGGTCAGAAAAATATTTCAACCTTGCCATATTGATAACTTTTTTTTATCAAACCAATATACATGAAGGAAAAAAAATTTATGGTACCATTGATTTTGTAAAGCAGCCGCCATTAATAAAGGGTTATTAAGAACTCAGTCCATTTGGTTTCTTCTTCTTCTTCAGTTTGTGTTTGAACCAATCCCTAAGTGGTGTTATTGGCTGAGCCACTGGTGGTGGCTCCATAGTAGAAGGGTCCATAAGAGGCGGTAAATTCAGGGTTGAACCAGTTAGAGGAGTGTTTTGGTGGCGGCGGCGACGGCTGTGTGTATTGGTGAATTGGATGATGACCCACCAAAGATGGTTTGTTGCTTCCTTGGCCATTTTCGACCTCGGAGAGTGGCTTGTGGGTGACAGGGTCGATGACTTTCTGTTTAAGCTTCTTTTTCAAACAAGAGTTCTATAGGTTTTGATTTCATTGTCGATTCTTCCTGGTAATTGTGCAACAATTTGAGACCATCTAATTGAAAACCAAGAAAAACCCAAAATCCTCAAAGAAAATCCCAATAATTTTTTTTAATTATTTTTAAATGCATTTATGAATTTTACTAATATTTTCAAAAAATAGACATTTTACGGGATAAGTTGCGATTGGCTGAATTTTTTTTTTTAACGGGACTAACAGTTGAGATAAAAGAAATAACAGTTTAATAGTTTAAGTATCAATTTTGACAAAAAAATTAAATACTAATTTAAGAAAACTAATAATTTAAATACCATTTTATTGTTTAAGGTTTTATTTATAGATGTAATCACCTAAAGATAAACAAGCAATGTGAAGAAATTATGATTAAAAAAATAAAGAAATTAATATTCTGATTTGTCACTGAAAGGACATACACTTATCATAAATAGGGGCGAAACAAGGGCCCACCTCTTAAAAGTGTAAAATTTTATTTTTAGTTTTTAAGTTTTATAGGATTTTAATTTAATAAAAGTTAAAATGATAAAATTTTAATTTTAAAAGTCTGGATCTTCCTTTTATTGACACATTGATAACCATGGTTTGTTTTTCATGTTTTGCATTATAAATATATTTTAATTTTAATTTTGGTCAATTTATTATATTTAAATTTAATTTTTAATTTTTAATTTTTATATTTTAATTTTAATATGATCTGATTTTTATATTTTATAATGTTATTAATTAGTACAAATAATTAATGTTGTTAATTTTTCGATTAAAATATTATGTGATTATATTAATTAAAAGTGAATTTTTAAATTTAAAAATACAAAAGTTAAATTCTCAAAATAAAAATAGAGACTTAAAGTATATAATAATCTTTTTTTCCCTTTCGTTTGTTTGTTACATACATTTTTTACTTTTTTTATTTCTTTAAATTTTAAAGTTGGTACTTTATATTGATTAAAGTTTAAAGTTGATAAATTTTAACAAGCACACTTTAAGTTTTTATTATGTATTACTATATGTAATAAAAGTAATAATTTTTTATATACATTTTAATATTATTCATGAGCAACGAGTACATAATGTTTCAATGAGGTTGATATAGACAAAACATACATTATGTTGAACTCTATTAAGAAAATCCTTCAAGGAGTGGAGATAACTTATGTTATCGAATGTTATTAGTTGCATACCTGTTGTACACCTAAACATTTAGTTAAATTCTATCAAGATTTCATTAAACGGAAGGGAGACAATGTGAAAATTAATAATAAGAATGATGTTAAATCAAATTTGGCATGCATGATTAATGATCATGATAAATCTAATTAATAAAGGGAAATTGACATCGTCTCTATGATGGTGATCATTTTAAATACTAGTAAGTTAACTTTTAAGGTTTCTATAATCCATATTGAGGATTTAGTGTGTGTCACCCATGTAATGGTATTTGGGTTTAATTTTGTACTGTTGGAAAGTCTGTCTGGTTGAGGATTAGGTAGTGGGATTGTGGGTAATTTGAATTAGTTTCAATTTTTATTTGATTTTATTCTCTTAATAATAATAATAATAATAATAATAATAATAATAATAATAATAATAATAATTCGTTTTCCTTAATTTTTCCCCATTTCTATGCCCATGTTCCCACTCCTTTTTTCTTCATTCTTTTTGTTTTCCTTCCTTCCTTTCTTTCTTCTTTTCTGTCATTTTGTCTTGTTTTTGGTTTTCAAAATTTCATTTGCAATTTTTTTTCCTTATCCTTTTTCCCAAAGATGGCTATTGTTCAAAGCTTTTCTTTTTTATTCTTTCTCTTTTGATTAGAATTCAATGCATATTTAAGGTTGGGTAAATTTTTATTTATTTATTTATTATTAATGTTTATTCTGTGATTCTTAAGTGATTTACAAATAGGGTAATTTTTTATGGAAGTGTTTGTGCTTTGATGCAAATAGGAGAATATTGTGAGATGATAGAACCTTCGGCGAACTAAGTTCTCATTTTATGTCGTTGTTACATTCGAGGGTAAGTAGCTTCGCCATGTAGGAGTTGTTTTTGTTCTGTAATTAAAGGTTCTTTTAACGTTGGTGTTATCGATTTGATCAATCAAGGTTAGTAAAAAAATCGTGTTGATTAATTTGTGTGAGTTATCGGTCTAGGTTACAGGATTGCTCATTCATGAATCTTCATCGAGACCAAATCAGGTGCGTGACACTAACCCAAACACGCGATTAGAACTCGAAAAAAATTGAGAAACAGTGGTTGTTTCGAAACTACACTGCATCACACTACCGTATGGCTAGCCGTGTGCAGCATATGGGTGTGTGGAGCACACGGGCAATTCAGGTAGGTCGTGTGCACCATACGGACGTGTGGCTGGTCACGTGCCAAGCCGTGTGGAGCACACAGATGTGTGTGATTACACGGTTTGAACGGGTAGGCCGTGTGGGCCATAGGGGCTGGCTTGTTGGGCTGTGTGGGCCTAATTTTTTTTTGGAAAGTTTCACCTAGGCCTTATGACTCCAAAATTCATATCTAGACCTTCTGTGGGGTCTGCTTGGTAAATGAGACTCGATATACAACATTTGTTGATATGTGTTATTGGTAAGGCACGTGAAAAATGTTACGTTTCGTGTTCTGATAATTTCGAAAGCATGATTACGTATGATATGCATGACTCGGATTAACAAATTCGATGTAGGTTGTAACATCTGCTTTCTAACTCAAGGTTAGGTACAGTGATGGATCAGGTCAAGAATTAGTATAAAATTTTTGAAATATAATAAATATGAATTTTGAGTCTTAAATTAGGAAGTATATAGATCCAATAAGAAATAAAAAAATACTCTTTAAATAGGAAATTTTAAAATAGATATAGTGATTTACTTGAAAGAATAAAGAAATTGTTGTGGCCAAAGTGGGGAAAATATTAAGTTAGGAGATATATAATAGTAGAGGAAAGGAAGGAAGGATTAAAAAGAAATTTAACCAAAGTGTCGTATGAGTCATACTAGGAAATATGAAAGATGAGGAAGGACAAAGTGGTAATTAGCCAAGTAGATATTTATTAGGTGTAATGATGATGGGTAAAAGTAAAAAGATGGATAGCTTAAGGACTTAGTAGCAATTTCACCATTTTATTTAAAAAGGTGAGATATTTTAGTGGAATGGTGTAAAAAGTGGGAGAAAAGATGAAAATATATATCATCTTTTCACAAGCCAAACCGTCACTTCTTTCCCCCAAGTTTCATCCAACTTTTCTTTTAATTCCCTTCATGTCCTTCCATTATAGTTGAACCATCTAAGCTTCAAACCTTCATTTTTCTTTGAAATTTTCTTAGTAAAAATCAAATAGTTAAGGTAAGAAATGACGAAATTATCATACCATACATGTTTATTTTTATTTTTATTAAATAGTATAGGAAAGTCACTTGATTGTGGGTTTTTTTAACATATAAATGTTATATGTTTTATATGAAATTGAAGAGAAAGAAAAGAAAGGAGAGGACCTAATTGAAGAAAAGGAAAAGAGAAGGCTAAGGAGTGAAGGAAGAAGAAAATACATCATCTTAACCTTTTGTTGTAAGTACTACAAGATTTTTAAATTATTTTTATTTAAATGCTTATGTTGTACTATGGAATTACTTAGAATAGAAATGTAAAATATATATTTAAATTTGTAAATAGATAAAAAAAAGGATTTGATTATGAAATTATGAAATTTGTAAAGAAAATTATAGGTGGATAATATGAAATGGTATATTGTTTGAACACTAAGTAAAGATGTTGTGGTAAAAGTATATGCGTGAAAAAGGTGTGATATTTGTGATTTGTGAAATGGAGACTAAATTGTAGATGATGGAAAAGTGACAAATATTTTCTGAAATATTTATGTAAAGTATTTAAATGTATGAAATTCAGCTTTAATGCCCAGGTAGACGAAATTTAGAACTACTAGGATATTAGTAGCATGCCATTAAGGGACTTTAGCACGCTCTCCGATTATTAGCACATTAGTGCTCTCCGTTTATCACATTCGTGCTCTCTGTATAGCATTTTAGTGCTCTCAATTCAATAGTGCATAATAATGCACCTCTGTATTTGTTCCATATATTCGATGTGTTCTATAAAGTCTACTTGGGGCTAAGAATATGAGTTGTGAACAAAAGTGAATCACCAATGTGTTAAGTTTGATAACTTACAAAAGGTAAGTTAAATTTTATTAAAGTAAGGTATAGTTGAAGAAACTTGTATGTGTCTCAATATGTATTAATTGAATAAGTTTAAAATATTTTGTTATGATTCATTTACCTATTTATTCTTGTAGTGCTTACTAAGCCTTCACCAGCTTAACGCGTAGGAACAGTTAGACTCGAAGAGGTAGAGTTGGGTTAGGAGATCTCTAATCTCATCACATCCTCAACAGCTTCAAGAGTAGGTATCATAGTTTGAATTAAAATGGCATGTACATAGGTAGACCAAATGTGTTCCCATGTGTTAGGGTCTAAAATACAAACTCTTGAAACTCTATCTATTTTGGTTTTACTTGAAGCATTTTAATTCTATATGAAATGAATTATTGAAACTATAAGTATGTTTGCAAATGTGGTTTGCTACTATGATTATTATGATTGATTTGGAGTGGTTTTAAGTAATTTTAATATATTTTGAATTGGTCTTAAGTGTTGAGAAAAATATATATATTGTAGGGGGTTTTAGTGAACTTTTAAACTGATTTTTGCCAAATTTTACCCAAGGGTATAGGTATCGATACCTAGGCTATGAAATACAAAATTTCCAAAACAGAATGTGATTTTGGTATCGTTTTTATCATTGGTATTGATTTTTTTCCTTGATTTTGAGTAGAAACAGTGTTAAAATCATTTCCAAAGATAATCTAACATTTAATAATGACCCCGCACGTTTATATTAATAATTTTTCAGTTAAACAAGTTAAAATACTATGTATAAATGCTTAAATTATATAGTGTCTAGCCAAAACTATTTTGGCACCAAATGTAATAGTCTTATACCGTGTCCGTACGATCAGATCAGGTATAGGGGTGTTACATTTGTTAGTATCAGAGCCTAGGTTTTCTGAATTCTTGGGTTGGGAATGATTCTATCTGTACATACCATTTTGTATATTGATGTGATGAGATGAGGTTTAGTTATTTAATTGTGTAATTTATGAATATTCTACAAACTTAAAAATGTCAAATAGACCTCGTGAAGAGTCAGAAGATGAAGCAGAGAATAAGGCGCCATACCTTGATAGGGAAAGTGATCAACATAGAGCCCACACTCGAAGTGAATCAGTAAATTTAGGGGAAGATAGGGAGCCTGGATTGGAAGAACGAACTCAACCTGAAACTGAGCTGATACCGCCTAGAGAAGAAATTCTAATTGCAGCCTTCTTACAGAAAATAAATCAGTTATTGCGGCAAGTTGTAAGAACTAATAATGCTCCACCTGTTCCACCACCATCTCCTCCTCCTACTGCTCCACAACCACAACTGTCTGCAACTAGTCATCGATCTCCCTTGGAGAAAATAAGAAAATATGGAGTTGAAGTGTAACGGCCAAAAATTAAAATTTTAGGTACTGTGAATGTGTGACACAAAATATCTATCTGCTTTAGTGGTTATGTGTTTTGGGTGTGTTTGGGAGGTCCCAAGTCCAAGCCAGGACTTGGGAAAATTTTGGTATTTTTATGAATAGTAAAAGTTGGCAAATAATTAATAGAATGGGCCTGTTGGTCTGGTGGATAAGTGGAGTGTTGGTGTGAAGGAAGTCCTGTGTTCGAATCTTGACGTGGGCATTATTTTTTGCTCGTGCGTCCAGGAGAGTTTGAGATGGACTAAAAATCTGAGTAGTGGATTTAGTGGGAGTTTGATGGAGACAAATAAGGGGTTGAGGTGGTTATCAAATATTATGTTCATCTTTTTTTTTTTACTTTCCCCAAAATCCCTCCACCCTCTTGTCGTTTTTCTCTTTATTGCTGCCAAATTTTTGCTCTCTTTCACCCTTCATCTTCTTGATTTTTCTTTTCCCACTTTGTCTCATGTCGCTCCACATTTGTCTGCGATCATTTGGTAAGTTTTAGATAAGTGATTTGTCTCCATTTGTTAACTTTCTTCTAAAGTGTTTTGTTTATGCCAATTAAGGGAGGAATCAAAGGCTTGTAATCACCAATTGGAGTCTTAGTTTCTGTGGAAATTACTGCTCATCGGTTGAAGGTAAGGTTTAGTCTCTTATGGGTTAAAACCTTGATACGAGTTCGATTTGGGATCACGTTATGTAAGACATTATCAATCTCAAACATACAACTTATATACAAGTACAAAATTTACCACTTATAGAGAACACATATAAAAAAATACAAAATACTCATAATACATGCCACATATCCCAAAAATAAATGTTTTCAAAGTCTACCGAGAGATAGTTGGATAGTGTGATCTTCTACTTAATCCAATTGTCCGGTTCCAAAAAAACGATATCTACAAGAAAACAGGAAAAATGACACAAGTAAGCTTTAAGGAACTTAGTAAGTTCATAGGTTGAAATGATATAACTTATTGTATAATCATAGTTTAATAATTAACAAGTTTATTAGCTAACATTAATCCTATCATTCACAACCATTCCACAGGTGAGTTTCATATATACGAAGCATTTAATCATTTTATATTTTTGATATCATTCATTACCAAGTCACGATATAGTATCGGAAATTATGAGAACATATACAAATCATCAACAAGGCATCATAACCAAATATCAAATACATCTCATCAACATGTCAATTAACTATTCAAAATCTGCCCGATGAACAATGTAAATAGATACGGGTATGTGGTTACCCACCTAAGACATGCTAGAATTCTCAATCGAGCCAATCCAACCAAGAACACGCTTGGGCACCAAGTGCCTAGCTCATAGGCTAACATCCCTCTAGAAACACGCCTAGACACCAAGTGCCAAGCCCATAGGCTTTACATCCGCCCCCAGAAACATGCTAGAATCATTGTAAATATAACTCGGTAATCCACAACAAATGTTGGACTCCGGTATATTCAGTGTATAATACCAAGTCAAGAATAATTATCTCATCACAAGTCAATCTCGTACAATGCGTAAAATAACCTATTGGCATGCCAATTGTATCCTGTCCTATGTTTATCCGAGCTCGTTACAAATCATCGTATAACACTTCACAATTCGATTACTTTTTCACCTTGTATTAATTTATAACAAAACAATTATACATATACATTCAACAATCTACAACTCATAAATCAATATAGCATTTCAAATTATACTAAACTTACCAAGGCTAAACTACAGAGATGGTAATATCACGGACTAGTAAACAATTTTCTCTTTTCCACGAGTTTTTACCGGTTCTTGATCTATACGATAATTTATTTCAATTATCAATCCCAAATAATTTACAAAAATTCATTTAATGCATATGACTTCTTTATTGACATTTTCACTATTACCCTTAACTTTTACATTTTATTCAATTTAGTCCCTAAAAGTGAAACAAGCTTATTTTTTCATAATTAAGTTCAAAAATATTATGTTGAATTCATTATCATCCTAAAAACCCCTCAAGTCATGAAATTTACAAGAAATTAATTCCATTTTCAATAATTTAACAATTTAATCCCTAAACTCAAAACTATGCAAAATCACTTTACAAAGTAGTCCAAACTCATCATCAAGCTTCAAACTAAACCATTAACAACTAAAAAGTTTCAAGAATATCAATGGAAAGTTTTCAAAACTTTGAAAGAATCACAAAATAGTCCCTAGGCTAGATAGATTAAGCTGCAACGATCTTAAAAACATAAAATTTACGAAAAATTGATTAAGAAAACATTTAAATGCAAGGGAGATAATTGACCCAATTCTCCAAACTTTTTGTTCTATGGTTTTCGATCACAAAATGGTGATGTAAAGAAGATAACACTTTTGGCTTATTTTCATTATGTTTTACATTTATTAAATTACTAATTTAACCTTAAATAAATCTTTTAATTTTCATTAATCAATGGTATAATTACTACATAAATCCTCCTACTTTAATTATTTAAGCCATTTGGTTAGTAAAAACCAATAACGAGTGAAACTTTTAAAATTTAGTTCTTTTTCTTTACTTAACTAGCCGAACGTTAAATTACTTGACCAAATTTTAATACACTAATATTTACGGGCTCAATTTACAGAAAGGAGATCCCGATATCTCATTTTTCCAAAACCACTTGACTATAAGGACAAACCACTTGTACTTAAATCTTCGTTCAATTAGTAGGAACTATCAAATCAAAATTCTATATAAGAAGAATGGGGTTTGAACCTAAGATCTCTAGGAAGAGCGTTTAACACTTAACCATTAGGCCAGTAACTTTCTTATTTAACAAATGCACACTGATAACCTTATACATTGGGACGTGACTACTCTCGGTTTCACAAATCCTAATTCTACTAACCTTTTTTTTGGGGATGTGACAACCTCGTAATATATGGTGTCATATCATTATGGCCTCTTAGGTAAAATAATATTATGAACCGAATTCAATTTTGAGACAAAATTACCTTTTTATTTTCATTATATATCAACATAATCCTTTTAATTATATTTTAAAACAAAAACCAAAATATTTTTTTTCAATTTCTAGTTGTCTTCATGCTGCTTTGTGGTTTATTGCATTGAGAATTTTTTTTTATTTTTTTCATTTTTTTTCAATATCTGTTGCAAGCTTCATGTTTGTTGATTGTTGTAATTTTTTTTCAATTTATGTTGTAGGTTTCATATTTGTTGAGTTCTTATGTTGTTGACTGTTATAGGTTCTCTCGTTTGTCTTTTTAGAAAGGTTTTCTCGATTGTTATGAATCTTGTTTAATTACTTAAGTTGAGTGTATATATATAGATGGGTAGAAAGAAGATACCTTGTATGATTGTCATCATTACCATCTCTTCCTTTGTTGTATTGTTTGTAAGTTTCAATTAACTTTTAATTTTCAATTTTCAAATCTCAAATTTATTTTTAGCATGGATTTAATTTATTTTATCAAGAACAATTGCTAATGCTTATTCAATTAATTTAATATTACTGTTATAGATTGAAGTTTGAAGCTTATTTGCTTTGATGTTTGTGATTTAAATTGTCATTTCAATAGAAAATTACACAGCGGTCATAACTTTCAATCAAATTCTTTTTTTTTTTGCAGGATTTTAGGTTTTTTGCCAGCTATTAGGATTATACAATGATTGGCAATTGGTGGTCTAACTTGCTCTTTAGCATCCTCTTAGTAGTTGACTTAATTATTTGGTTCATGGGCCCATAAATTATAACAAGGATAATATAGTAAAATTTGCATTTAGGTAATTTTACATTCCGTCAATCAAACACCTAAAATTTACATTCCAACAAAATGAACCAAACAAGGTACTCTCACATTCCACCCTTAATCTTTCATTCCCATAATCCTATTACGGGACTATCACACCCCAAATATAGGGGGTTAATTGAAATAAATAACTAAGAAATGACTTAGTCTTAATGATTATGTAGTTAGTGCACTCCCTAGAGGTCTTAGGTTCTATCCACTCCTCTCACATTTCTATTCTTTTCATTTTCGGAAAACTAGGGTGGAAACAACACTAAAATAAATATTAGTTGTAATAGAAATTTAATAAGACTGGGTAATAGTCTAATGGTTAAACATCTACTCCTTTCCCTTGCTTACCTATGTTTGAGCCTTGTCATTCCCCTCCATTTCATTTTAAATTACAACCAAAATTAGGTAATTTATCAAGAAACTCCTTAAGATTTGAAAATCCTAAATATTTAGTCCTTTTCCTAATTATCCTAAGATTTTGATTTATTTTCTATTTCAATTTGAATTCTCCCTCTTTTCCCTTTATATTCTTTTCTTTTCTTTTCTCCCGTTTTCTTTTCACCAAATTTTTCATTCCATTGCTAAAAATTATTTTCATTTTCTCGAATCAAAATCAATCTCTGTTTATTTGTTTTTCTACCAGTTGTCAAACTTATAGTCCCTAACTCGTATCTTCATCAAAATTCCGGTAAGTACTTTCGTTTAAATTAGTAGAATCGTAAAACCTGAAAAAACATCTATCCACGTTAATCTTGTTAACCGATTACCCAATCTTTCTCGATTCTTTTCGAATCTTGAAAGAAAACGTTAACTCTCGTATAATTGTCGTTTGATGGACCCGATTTAGGTATCTCGAATCAGATTTGAACGTGAAGAACGTCGCTCGAGATCCCGGTGATAGGTGGTGTATGTTCCTTTACAAGCGAATTGGGGCAAACTGTGCCTCAAAATAGGGCCACACAACCAGCCACATGGCGTGTGGGCCACTCGTGTGTACCACACGACCCCTTACACAACCATTCCTTGAAACCCCAGGTTATTTCGATTCTCACATGGCCTAGACCCTCCATACGGTCTGCTGCAAGGCCGTGTCTACCTTGTAGGTTGATTTTGCAAATACCACACAACCATAGTCTATCACACAATCTAGCCACATGGCCGTGTACCCCATCCACATGGTCCAATCACACGGCCGTGTGTCACCTATTTCTCAGATTTTATAGTTCTGCCTAGAAATTTTAGGATTTTATGAGTTTAGTCCCTAAATGGTTTTTGAACTATTTTTAGTGCTTTAATTTATTTAATTGATGCCCTGATAATATGAATTATGTTAGAATCCATGATTTGATGGACTAATTTAATATGAAATCTATATAATTTGCATGAATTGTGAACAATACATATGTTTATTGTTTCAGAGTTTGTAAGTGTATGTATAGTATACCTTATGTTACCGTTAAATCGAACACTTAATAAGCATGACTTTTGCTACTAAGTTTATCTATTACAAGCATATTATTTTCTATTGTATTGAATTGTTATAAGCATATTGATTGCTACCATATAGTTCCGTTAAAAGCATAATTAAATGCTACTATATTGATACATCTTGAGCTTGGCGTAATGCATTGCATAGGGTGGGACAATATGTACAGAGGAAGAAGTGGCAGTTTATCTACAAATTTGCTGTGCACCAACAGCCCAGTGGCAATATTTATCCTTTAACTGCAAACATGTTGTACATTCACAACCCTTCGGCAACTTTTACTTGCAAATATGTTGTGCATCTACAGCCCAGTGGTTGATTTTATCTGCAATATTTTGTTGTGCACCTGCAACCTAGTGGTAGGCTTCATTTGCGAAATTTGTTAAACCACAACCCGGTGTGTAGGTGGTTGGAGTTCAGGGGAACTCTCATTGTGGTATGTAGTGACGAGGTAGGATCTTTTTTGTTAAACCGATACTGTATGGCATTCATAAAACATGTGCATGCAAATTGGATTTTCTGAGATGATATATATATATGTGTGTGTGTGTATACATTGTTGAAGTGGTCTAAAATATAGATATTCTAAAGTTGTTATTTTGTATTGTTCTATGCGTTGTGTTTCTGTATACTTAAGCATTTGCACTGGTTTACTTATGATGGAACTCAGATTGAGCTTCATAGCTCACTCCTTTTTTATTTTCATCTCTACAGATAACCTACCAAGTTGGGACGTGAATACGACACTCAAAGGGACCCGGCTCAATTTTGTTTTTATTAAGTATTTTAGATTTATCATTTGATATTTTCGTTATTCAGAGACTGTAATGTTTTAATTTCAATTTGTGACATGAGACTTAGGAATTGGGTTTAAAAAGCATACATAACATTTAATTTAATTTTAGGATACTAAAATATGGTTTTTAATTATTTATGCATATAATCTGCTTAAATCTAAATTGAATATCACTTTCTCGCTGCTAGATTGTAGATAAATTTTGAGTAATAATTAAATGGAAAATTAACTAAGTTTATTTTTAAAAGTAATCACCGTTACATAGGAAAGTCAAATTAAATCAATTTTTTTATAACTCGTGAGTTTTTGTGAAAATAAGACTGATTTTTCTTCCAAATAAATAAACGTTTTAAAATAACTGTTTTATAATTCTTGATCACTACTAGGCTATTTCGGTGGTCGATGTAATCTCCCGAATTTGGGTCCAATATTTAGGCCGGGTTGGGGAGGTTACAGGGACATAATCTAAGATTTAACAAACCAAACGTCCCCTAAAGGTGTGTTTGTTTCGTGTTAAATAACTTATAGAAACTGTTTTACGTATTTTCCTGTGTTCATTTCATAGAAAATGACTTTCTCTTGAAAAACATAAGTTACTTTTTGAAAAATATTTTTATGAGTCACATAATTTTATATAAAAATTAACTTGAATAGAGTCAAATATTATCATATTAATAATAGATTTTAATTTAATTTTAAAATATTAAAATATCAATATCGAATATTATAATTTTCAATATTATTCAACATACATATTTAAATTGAATCATATAATAAATTATTAATATTATTTATTATTTAAATAAAATGATTTAATATTAATTTTTATTTTAATAATAAGGATTAGCATTAATAATAATTTTAAATAATAATCTTAATATTTTATTAAAAAATATACTAATATTTTAGTGGAAAATATATATTACAATATAATTAATAGATGTTTTATTGTACAAAATATAAATATTTTAATAATATAAGTATTTGTTATCTTGCTTAATTTTATTTATCCCTTTGAACACTAATGTGACATTATCTGCTCTCATATCTATATTCATATTATTATTAAGATTGAGTTAATGTTATCTCTCAACTGAGTTTCAACTTAGTTATGAAATTACTGAAATTTCATTCTTTTCACAAAACAATAAATATTATTTTTGAGGAAATTGTATGTGTTTTTTAATATTTTGATAAATCTAAAAAAATAGATACGCATAATAGAAGTCACAAGTTTTGAACCCAAGACATTATAATTTATACGGGCTCAAATTTACCATTTAATTAAAGCCACATTTGTTTTTTATATAATATTCTTATAAATTTGTTCCATAAAATTTTTCACATTATGGTGTGTCATAATCTAGCTATTATTATTTAATTATTTAACTGAGTTGATGTCACCCATCAACCAGTCCCAACTCGAGAGGGAAATTACTAAAATTACATTCTTTTGCAAACCAAGAAATATTACTATGCAAGTATTTTTGCCTTTTTATATATTTTTATAAAATCTAAAAAAATAATTACATGATGGGATTTGAACTTAAAACATTTTAATTTTAACATCTTAACCTTACCATTTCAATCAAAGCCTTATTTTTTTATATCAATTTTACAAATAAATTTATTGCATAACATTTTTCACTTATGTCGTGACTAGGGTGAAGTCAAAATTTTATTTAGGGGGACCGAGATAAGATTATAAAATTTGAGGGAAGCTAAAATATTTATATTAAAAGTGTTTAAATTAAATTATTAATTTTTCAAAAGGATTACATTTATGAATTTTCCATTTAATCGTAGGTCAAAAGGACTAAAATAAATCTTTTAATTTTGGGCGGAGGTATAAATGCAATTATCCCATTGAACCAAGGGAACCAAATTAAGTTGTGATGTGGCATTGTAACTTCAAATTGAATTGTTTTCAAACACACCTAAATAAAAATACTATAACACATAAAATTGGGTGCAAAGCAACGATTTATCATTAAGGCAATGCTCACCGGACTATGAATGTCATTTGGCTTTCTAATATAGCTGTAAATATTCGTTATAACAATAATTATAAATTAAGACACTAAATTTATAACACTTTCTTTCAACTTTTTGTTCTTTACAACGTTTTTTTTTTTATGAAAAAGTAAAAATAATGAAAAAGTTGTTAATTAATTTTAAAAAACTAACTTGAATAATTTTTTAAGACACTTCTATCATCCTCCTCGAATTTCTTTACAGTAATTATTTAAGTTTTAACGTGGTTAAGTAAATTTTTCTTTATGATTTAAGGGTGTTTTTTTTATATAATGTTTAGAACTATTCATAGACTTTCTCAACTTTTAAATAGGAGGATAATGCATTTCAGCGCACTCAAACCACGTCCTCCTGTACTAACAGCAATATCGATACCAATCGAGCTAAGACTCAACGACGATTATATATATTAATTTAAATTAATTATATTTATTAGCTAAACTTTAATATAAATTTTGAATATATTGAAAATTTAAAAGATAAATAATAATTGTATAAGTTAAAAACCACAATTTTAAAAAATATATATGTTAAGTTATAGGGAATAACTTATGTAAGATCCTAAAAAACGATAAAATTTTGCCACATCATCAACTTTTAAATATATGACATTATTTTTATACACTCACCCGTAGAGAAATTATGGACTTTTTTTACCACATTATTCATAGTCTCTTTTCAATTATTTAATCACATTTCAACAATTTTTTCCATGCCATTGACACATAATTTTGATAAATTTTTTTTATCCTGAACCCTGGATATAGAATCCCGAACCCAAAACTCAAAACCTAGAACCCTAAACATGAGCTCATAACCCCAAATATTTAAACCATGAACCCTAAACTCATAACTCGTAACTCCAAACCCTTAAACATGAACCAATAACCCTAAATCATAAACCTTGAATATTAAATCCTGAACCCTGAATCTCAAATCTCAAACTCAAACCCCAAACCTCAAGGTTCAAGGTTTAAGGTTCAGGGTTCGAGTTTAAGATTTGGGTTCTGGGTTCGGGGTTCAAAGCAAAATAATTACCAAAATTATGTGTTAATGACATAGAAAAAATTGCACAAAAATTACTAATTTTTTTAAAATAGGTTAAACAAAAAAATAACTTATGAAAAAAAAACTGATTAAAATTTGTAAAAGAAGAAAAAATATTTGTTTATAATTATAAAATTAAATATTTTAAGTAATTTAATTAAAGTTAAATTAAATTGGAGAAGATATTAGATATAGATGAATGTATAATAATACTTTGCTATATTTAAAATTTAATAATGTGACACTATTTTATTGGTACCTAAAAACTATGCTTTTAAGATCATCCTAATATGGTTTATTCCTAAGTTATATATTAATGTAATTCAGAAATTTTATAATTAATTTTTCCTTTTAACTTTTTCAATAATTTAATTATTATTTTAATATTCAAAATTAAACATTAATAGATTTTAAAATTGAAAAAAAATTTAGTATTTTGAATAATCTAATTATTTTAATATTTAAATTTATTTAATATTTAAAAACCATATACTATTTTTATTAATAAAAATTATGTATTAAGACCATTTATCTTTATTATTATTTTGAGATTTTTTTTTATATCATTCATATCCGTGTTTGGAATATTCGTGATTATTCCTTCCAACAATGTCATATTCAAGGTTCAAACCTAGATCCTCCCTTACAAGTATTGCACCTAACCATTTATTAATTATTTTCAGACTTGTTTTTTTATATTATTTATGTCCATTTTACAATTCATGTTTAAGATTTATGCTTACCCCTCTAATAATTTCATCTCTAATATTTGAATATAATTTACCTTACACTTGCACTCAAACTCTTATTAATTATTTTCTAAGTTTAAAACTCGATATTGAATATAAAACCCATTTTCTTGTATACTTTGGCTTAAAACATTCGGAAGCATTAATATATCCCCGCCCCCGCCCTTCCCAACCCCCCCCCCCCCTTCGTCCGCTACTCAAAGCAGGACGATTTTCACCCACTCATTCCATCAATCATAACACCCCCTTTCTCTCTCTCTCTCTCTCTTCCTTTTCTTTCTTTGCCGTTCTTTCCATTTCCTTCCCACCATATTTACTTCACTACTTTCTTCCTAATTTCTCTCTCCCGATTGGACTGGACTTGTCATATCATATTTTTTGTACACTTCTCAAATCCCTCTGTCTCTTATAATTAATTCATATAAAATACAAGCAATACCCAATAATTTTCTTGTTCTTTGTCGTCCTACCATCTTCCCTTTCTTATTACTATTCTTCTTCTCTTCAACCTTGATCCATTTATGCTACTCTTTCTTTTTCTTTTCCTTCATTTGTTGTTGAGGAACGTTATATAGTTAGGAGAAGAAAGTATTGAGAAGCCAAAAGAGAGGGGAGAAAATGTCAATGGACTTGACATCTGAACGTGTTTGGTATGTTCACTGCAACTTCTGCAACACCATTTTAGCGGTACTGCACTGAATTCCATTACTATATATTTCTTTCTTTCTCCACCTCTCAACGCGTTTGGTATGTTCACTTTATTTATTTATTTTAAATGTCTTTCCTTTCTGTAAAAGTGAGTTGAATTTGCCATGACTGGCTTGTTTCTGTTTGTTGAAATAGTTTTCGTTATTTTCTCGAAGAACAAAGTGGGAGATTTTTCTTGATTTAACCTGAAAGATATCCCAAAAAATCCACGTTACCTACATGATTCATGGTTGATGGATCGTGAGATTTTTCTTGATTTTAACTTGGAAAATGACTAAAAGCAACGATCTAGAATTCGCATCTAAAACAAGCACAAGTGTTGTAGTTGGAGCGAAGTGAAAGCATTCTGGAAGGCCCTTTCAAAGTTTGATCTCTCATGAGCAAGTAAATGAAAGCTTGGGCAAGTGAGTGACAAAACTTTCCCGAGATAGCTACAGATAGGCTAGGCCTAGGGTTCTTCCAGGTCAATGTACAAGTCAAAAAAATAGACGAGTTTCTTTCATTTTCTGCATTTCAACCTCATGGTTATGGTATTTCATGTCCGATTTACTAAAGTCATCTCTCTAAGTGCAAGTTCATGGTTATGTTTTCTGGTCAAAGCTGGAAATTAAAATAATGATTTTTCAAAGATCCTTTCCTCTTTAAGGCGGAGTTGCTTTTGTTTTCTAACCAAGCACTGGAACAACGCACTCATCTTTATTTATGATCGATATTCGATGATATCATCATCAACTTCTTTATTATATAATCTGTTGCATAGGTTGGGGTCGGTCTGACCTTTTAAGTACAAAAATGGTTTTTTTTTCTTTCCTTATACAAAGAGGTTGTGGAGAGAGAGCTTGGCCAAGAGAGAAATCATGGGGTACCCAATAACTTTTTTTTTCTTCATTCATATATAAACATGCCTCTGTTAAGCAAACCCCTTTTGAAAACCAACAAAAAATACATTTAAAATACAATCTAGTCGCGTTCTTTTCATCTTTCTCTTTCTCTTTCGTCAATCAGGGCTTATACATATGCGTGTGTGTGTGTGTGTTTTTCCTATCTTTTATAATCTTGGTTGCGGTGTCAGGCGCACCGAAAGGAAAGCAGATATTGGAAGAAGTCCTTTGAAGTTAATAGTTATAATTATTTGCCCATGTAATTTGGTATCTGATATAAAAGAGACCCACATTAAAATTTGAAAGGATTAGTTCATGAATGCTTTCGCTTCTGTTTCTCCTTCTGTCAAACTGATTTGGCAGGACTTGGGATGTTCCAAGTTTCTATATTATGAAACTTCAGTGTTTTGGGGGTATTCTGGGTCTGGATATGGCAGATCTGAAGACGGTATGTGGGAATTTTGGAATCTAAATAGATATGAGGCTTGGATTTCTTGCTTAGGGTTTGAAATTGTTTTAAACAGCTTTGAATGACCAAAAGAGAAAGATAGGGTTGATGGCATGCTGTGCTGACAAAGCTTAACAGCTTCAGACATGGTTGCATTTTGAGCAGGTGTCACGACATTAAGAACCATTAACAATTCAGAAATGGTAACCTTTGCAGGTTAGTGTTCCATGCAACAGTGCGTTCAACATCGTGACTGTTAGATGTGGGCATTGTGCCAATCTGCTGTCTGTAAATATGGGAACTTCACTTCAAACAGTTCCCAGTCAAGATGCTCAGGTAATTTCAGCTTCTTTTTTTGTGCTCCCCCCCCGCCCCCCGGTTTTTCGGGACATTCTTATCACTTTCTCAAATATTAATTAAATAAAATAATAATTTAATAAAGAATGTTAGCAGTAAGACAAGGAATAATATATAATATTACATTTTCTTTTTGAGTGACCAAAGGTTCCTAAGCATATTATTTTATGGGTTTATAAGATAGGGTATGAGACAATCATTGTTTGTTTCAGATGATTTCAACCTCTTTCATCTGATTTATTCCCCAACTTTTTAGTTTCTCCTATAGGGTTTTTTGAGGCTAAATCTTTAGCTGACGCCCCAAGTTTAGGTTCAATAGAATTTTACCTCTTTTTCTTTTCTTAAATGTTATTAAAGGTTTTGTGGGCCAATTCTTTGGATGATTTACTTGTTTGTTTTGTCTTGTAGAAACAGCAGATAACCATTGATGAAGATCATTCAAATAAGGAATGTGGGTCGTCTTCCAAATGCAACAAGTTTTCTGCAGTTGATTCTACAGAGCAAGAAGCAACTAGAATGCCACCTATTCGCCGTTTGTCTCACTCTCTCAATCTTTTATATATAATGTGTGTCATTCAAATGCATTGAGATAGGTGCCATTCAGTAAATTTTACATGCATAGCTGATACCAAAGTGCGTTAAATGCTGAACCAACTACCAATGCCTTTTTGATGATGGATAAACGTCTCCCCTCACAAAAGGCCGTAATATAGTAAATAACGAGGCTGAATCAATCACACAACATTATGATACAGGGCCACTTGAGGAGCTAGCTTTCACCTATCACAAACACCTTAAGCAACTCATTTGATTTTTCCTCTCAACCATGGCCCCTCCCAAGATGGTGACCTTACACACAACAAGTTTAACTCATTAATTATTAACAATTCCCTAGACACCACCCATATACCATAACAAAGTTTCCCCCCTATATCATCACGTACGCTAAATCATCATATTGCAGTTATCACAAAGAATTCAAAGCAACGCTATTTGCCTTTCTGGTTTGCTTGTATGTAGATAGGCCATTATTGAGTACGTCCCCAGGCTGGTATACCTGCCTGTTTTGTGAAGATTTAGCTGGCCAAAGTAAAGTCGATTGCCTATCCCACCAGAAATTTTCGACCCTTTTTCGATTGTATATATTGTTTAACACATTTATCTGAAAATATACATGATCATACTTATATATGTTATTAATCAGAACCAGAATAAAAAAGCAATAATATAGAGATAGGAAGCTTTAATTAATGTTTTGTTTGATTAAGCTTTATGATTTGATGTTCAATTAACTATATGATAAAAAAATGCAGCCCCTGAGAAGAGACAACGTGTTCCTTCTGCATATAACAGGTTCATTAAGTAAGTTATAACCCAAATTTCGTGGCTAATTACTTTCATTATGGATCATAACCCTCTCCCTCACAGTTTCCTTTTCTGGGTTCTTACTATTTTATATAGGGAGGAAATCCAAAGGATCAAAGCTAGTAATCCAGACATCAGTCACAGGGAAGCTTTCAGCACAGCAGCAAAAAATGTAAGTTTTTTTTTTTTTAACGTTCTGCAAATGCATACTCACTTGCTTTTTTATGTTCAATTAATAATACCTTTACAGGAAATTAATCCATTTAATTAATAGGGTATGCCATAATTCCTTACCATTTCAATTTAATTTTACATATGCAGAGATATTTACTTAGGTTGTTAGCATGGTAGCACAATATTAAGCCTCTCAACTACCTTCAATTCAGGGCTTAATTATGCTTTTATTTCTTAAGCTACTCATGGTTACATATACATGCATGTAGAATAGACAAGGCAATGATATTTTGATATACTTGTATGTTACTCTAAATCGTATATGTATAAGACTATAATCAACTAATAATGCATAACATCAGCTAAACAAAATCTATTAAAAATCCTTAATGGAATCGATGTCACAAATTTTAAAATTTAATATTTTAAAAGAATGAATATTATTATAATGATATTTTTATCTTTAAATATTTCTATGTAAAATCTTTAATTAAAAAAATTAAAACCACTACTTAAAATAAAACAAATGTTGAGTTCAAAACAAAGATTAATGAAGAATTGCACATGAGTGCTACCACTCCAACAGTGATTAAAATGTTAAATAAATAATTTTTTTCTTTCAGCTTGATAATTAATTACCTGCTCCTTTGTCTTAAATTAAATAAAATCATCAGATTTTCTAATGTCAAAATTTATTTGAAAATTTTGAGAAATTAATGTGCAATGTTAAAAATAAAAATGGATTGGTTTACTAAAAAATAAAATCAAAATGAAAATGCTTTGAGAGATAGAGAGAAGTAAAATACTGAGAACATGTGGGATGAGGTAGAAACTAGCATAGGAGATATGGCGAGAGAGTGGTTTTATAACATATTTGGTTAGGCAATTCCTGGACCTATATATATCATTAATTATCTAATATTCTTTTCTCTAGAGGCATAGGCAAATATTGATATGAAACCCAATTATGTAACCAACTACACTGAAGCATTTTTGGTAATATATGACCATATTTGTGTAGAACTAGAAAAAGGCTGCCAAACTCCTGCATTAAAATATTAAGTTAAATAAATAGATAAAACATGTAATAGTTTTGTAACAATAAATATAAGAATATATCCATTAGAGAGGAGATGATATCTACATTCAAGCTCATTTAGTATCCCTTTTGAGAAGAATGAAAATAATTTAGTTAAAAGATCTCCATGAAAAAATAGCTAAGTTACCAAACCTATTAAGAGATAAATTTTTTAAAATTCACAATTAGCTCATGATTGTAGACTAGTTGGTCTTCGGTTGTTTATCACAAATCATACCACTCAAAATGGGAAGAAAAGTTTCTATTCAACAATAAAAAAATACATAAATACATGAATTCAAACAAGTTTAAATATGTATATTCTTTTTTGATACAATACCTAAAATTACTCATAACCCTCCCAACTAATAAATAGGAAGATAATGCGCTTTAACCTATTTAAACCCATGTTCTCCTATTTTGACAACAATACACATGCCGATCAAACTAAAATTCAATTGACAGATAGAATAAAAGTTATAAGAAAATGTTTAGGAGTTCTTTAAATATTTTTAATATATATAAATATGTACTTTTATATGTTGTAAAGAGGAGCCTCGAAGCCAATTATTTGAAGAAAATATAGACTGAAATCTTAGAAATTAAAATTTTAAACCCTAAAGCTTAACTTTATCTCAACCCTAAAGCCAATTATGTTGCAGTGGGCACATTTTCCTCACATTCACTTTGGGCTAAAGCTGGATGGAAGCAAACAAGCAAAACTTGACCAGGGATATGCAGATCAGGGTTCTCAAAAGTCTAATGGGTACTGCTGAAACACAATGGCATCCTTGTGAGTAGAAGACAGTTACCGTTATCATCATATCGTATCATATATATAATAAATATATCATATGTTTAAACATTAAATGTGTGCTGGTTTTCACATTTTATCCCTTAGATGTAATTCCTTTCTGCTGTAGTGATTGCATTTATATATGTTTAATTCAGATGGTAATTTCAAGCGGAATTATATTAAATGTGTAATTTCTTTTTATTAACAATAATGGTGAGGTCTTAACCTCTTATCCCTTTGCTCTTTTCTCTCATTTCTCTCTTTCTACTCAGAGTGGACAGCCACTTTTTTCCACTGTATCTAGCTACAAATCTAGGACCACTGAAGCAATATATGACATTTCATTGATTTAGGGCTCTGCACAAAGAACAAGTCCCCCCACCTCAAATATTTCAACTTCTGGTTCATTTTAAATGCACGTTCTTGGCTTCTGTTTCAACCTATCTCATCACCAATGCATGCAGGGTCGAATAGTTAGGAGTTTTGTATAGTTAAGTTATGTTGTAATTGCAGATACAGCAATGGCATGGATGGATGGATGGATGGATGACGGAATGATTAGTTTTATAGTATTTTACTATTTTATTGGGTTATTCAGAAAAATATACAGAACCTGTCATGTTCAGAGCTTAAATCAAATCGTTAAGAAGCTTTTGATCAGATGAACAAAAATAATTGTAGTTTGTAGTATTTGGTTCGGTTATTAAGTTATTTTTTCTTTTTACTTTTCACCGAATTTGATGGCACAAAAATCATGTCATGCAGCAATATTTATAACAATGCAGATACCGCCTTGGGAATTGAGATGCACACAAACAACTTTCACAATGCTTTGGGGCTTGCCCAACAAACCCCTACAAATATTCTTCAAGGGACTAATCACTGCATGCTCTTCCTTGATTATTGTATCATTTACCTGCCTCAATCTCATTCCCTTTCCTAAAACACCTCCCCAGCCTTTACATGAAAGCACTTTCTCTTTTTTACTTAATTTTTGTCTTCTTGGGGCATGCTTTAGATTGGATAAAAAACTCTACTTGATTTTAAATTTGAAAAATTACGTGACAGTTTTTTAATTTATTTATGGAGATTTTAACCAGACAATCCTCTTGATAACATTAGTATTAATCGGATATATTAAAAAAATTACCCATAAGTATTGAATGCAGTGATAAGATACATTATACTCTTAAAAGAAAAAATGAAGTTCAAATTTTTGAGACAATATTATTGAGAAAAACGACCACAAATCTTGAACATGCACCATAAAACGAACATAAAATTTAAAAATATATTTTTTTTAAAAACTAATAAAAATGACTTAAATACACTAACAAAATACTTTTAACAACAGTGATTCAACCATCAATGAAGTGGTAAAGTACTTGTGTTCAGATTTTCAATCATCACCGGTCTTAGATTAGATCTTTGGAAAATCTATCTCTACCTCTTATTAAAAAAAAAATTGGTGACTGCCATGTTTGTCAATCTTGTCAACTGGGAATAGTTATTATCTGAGCATTAATTGAAAGAAATCCTGGATAATGATACCATCCAAATATCAATTTAAATTTTATGATGGAAAGGGATGTCTTCAAAAGGAGCCCCCAAAAGTTAACCCTTTTGCAGGGGTAACACAGCCTATGGAAATGGAAAATTTTCACATATTTATTTCAAAGTCAAATTGAAGACCAAGGGAGCCAACCAAGAGAAATGGTAATAAAAACCCTAGATGTATTGTGAACAACGTTAATAGTGAGTGATACTGGCCACTATAGGATTGGTAAACATCAATCACTATCTCATTAGGTTAAAGGACATCAAACTTAATTAGTGCTTAACTTGGCCATTAATCATTTTTATTACCTTAATTAGTGCTTCTGTCAGGATGAGGTCATGAAATCCTAGCATCAACAAACAAAAGAACAAAGTGTATGAAGCACGGCCATTATCCATTGTCGATTCCTTTGAAGAAAAATGTAGAGTTAAAAAATAATTAATTAATTAAAAATAGAAGAAGACAAAAGCAAGAAAGATTGAAAAATGGGGGTCCCTTTTGCATGGTGCAATCCCCACTAGAGCACACAGTAGTATACTCACTCGATGCCCCTCCTCCAAATGACCAAATCGATCCCATCATAAAAGTGGGGCTACCAATTCACCACCAAATGGGCATGGTATTGTCATGTATATTTATTTATATATAAGCGCCACTACTCTACACTAAAATTGTACTCAAATACCAAGTTAGAAGGAAGTTAATGGTATTGGTTAATGGTAATGGTAATGGTAAATGGTAAATGGGGGTGTAGATGAAGATGGGGTTTGTCTGTGGGAAAAGAAGCTAATAGTACAGAATCTGTAATGTCAAATCATGAAGTTGGTATTTTGGATGTATATAAATGGTGGGGTTTTTGTTATTTATCTAAAAATTGATACTAAACTGGGGTGTCATGTCAGATGTAAGGAGGGCCAAGTTAAAGCTATATGTGTTTATATATTTCTCTGGGGATTGAATTAGAAACAGGAAAAGAAAAGAAAAGAAAGAGCAGAACTGCTAACTTTTGTGCGAAGCATGCAGTAGGGGAGAGAGACATAAAAAAGTTGAATGAATCAATGTCAGAATTTCAGTCAGCCAGTCATCAGTGACATAACCTTTTCTTTCTCGTCGCCAACATCAATGCTCTGAGAAGATAATTTCAGATTTCCCACTTGATGCCTTTGTCTTTGCAATTTTTATATGATAAACCCTAAGTATGCATGCCCCCACCCCCACTCCTTGTATATAAATATAATAATTCCAAGAGAAGAGAGTCGACGTCCCGGCGTGCTTTTTCTGATCTGCTGCTTTCATACCATAATTTAGCACCGTTTTAGAAAATAAAAAATTAATTTCAAAAATTGAGTTTGTGCTCAATTAATAATTCACTTAGGAATTTAAATAATAATTCAGATACATAATATCTATATTTAATACTCATGTAAAATTTATCCATAATATACATAAAAGTACAAGTTTGAATTTTTTTGAAACCGACGAGAATACTTCTTATTTTTCATCATATTACTAAAATAAATTTAAAAATAATTATATACTTGGATAGTAACTCAAAGCATAACATATAAAAAGTTGTTATAGTTATAATTATTAGTCAAAAAATTATGTAAAAAGTTGTGTTAATTTTTTAAATTGCGCTTATTGATGTAAAATAGAATTATTATTTGAATAGAACTCTAACTATTTTAATTATCACTTAATTAATACTAGAAATCTCATGATACATGTATGCATATGGAAACCACGTATTTAGAATACAAATGTTAAACAACATACAAGAAATAATGAAACATATGGTTTGAAATAAATTAATAATAACTATAAAATATGTATGATGTAAAACAAAAAAAATCAAATTGTAAGTAGAATGCAATTTAAACACATAAATATATCATATTAAGAATACTAAATACACTACAATTGTTTATGATGGTGATGCCATCAATTTTGAGTTAGTGTTGAGTTGACTTGTGACACCAACTCAACCAACAACATTATCAATATATATACAATTGATGAGGGTAATAAAATACGCTAATAATAACAATACATATGCAATATGCAATCCAATTGCTTATCATTGTATTGTCATTTTAGTATAACATATCAAAAAGTTATCAAGTTAATGAAAAGAAAATTCAATATTAAAATTTATATTTTAAAAGTTAAATATCAAGTTGTCTTATGACACCAATGCAACCATTAACATTATCTATACTAGAAATTTTATCACACGTATGTGTGTGGAAACTATGCATTTAGAACACGCTAATTTAAAATAACATATAATAAATAATAAAACATATGATTTGAAACTAATTAATCATAATAACATATGAAATATATACGATATTAAAATAAAATATAGATTAAACTGTGAGTAAAATGAAATTTAAACACATAAATACATCGATTAACAACATTTAATGCCCTACAATTGTTTATCATGACATTGTCATTAATCATGAGTTAGTGTCGAGTTAATATGAGACGTCAACTCAATTAAAAACATTATTAATACTAAAAATATTATCACAAGCATATACTTGTGAAAATCACGTATTTAAAACACAAAGGTGTTTAGAAATAACATACAAAAAATAATAAAAGAATACTAAACGAAAACAATTGTTTGTCATTATTTTGTCATCAACCACGAGTTCATGTAGAGTTAATTTGTGACACTAAGTCAATTAACAATATTATTAATAAGAAATCTTATAACACACGTATGCGTGTGAAAATCACGTATTTAGAACACGAGGCGTGTTTATAAATGCATATAACAAATATATTTATTTAAGTTTCATGTAAAAATAAAAATTGTTATAGTTCAAATGGTAAATGAAAATGTTTTACATGTATGGTGTCCTTGGTTCAAAACTCATTATGGACAAATGATTATTGATTTATAAAAATATATATAAAAGATAAACACCCACATAACCATATAACTTATTTTGTAAATAAAATGAATTTTTAGTATTCCCTAATCGAGTTGGGACCCAGTTGATGGGTGACACCAACTCGATAAAATGCTTAATAAATTATAAGTATGGATATAATTGATGGAGATAATAAAGCGTGCATAATAAAATTAAAATATATAAATAAATTAAAATAAAACCTCAATTGAGTGGTAAATTTAAAGTTTTTCTAATATAATTGACATGGCTTCAAATCCCACCATATGCATATTTTTTATTTTTTAATTAAAAAATTAAAGTACCTTCAAATAATATAACTTATTTTAAATAAAATGCCATTTTGTAATTTTCCTAATCAAGTTGTTGCCTAGTTGACTCGTGACACCAACTCAGTCAGAATTTTATTAAGAGTACAAATTAGAGTTATATACCAATTGAAATTTAAGTTTAGCTTTATAAATAACATCCGGTAATTAAGCATATTCAATCAAGAAGCATATATGAAAAATTACCAATACAAAATGGAGATATTTAGCATTAATAAGTTAGAATTTCAAAAAAAAAAGAATGAAAAATTAAAGTCATGTGTAACCTCCCCAACTCGGCCTAGACGTTAGATCCGAATTAGGAAGATTACATCAACCACTAAGATGGCCTAGTAGGGTTATCGAAGTTTTAAAAACAACCATCTTAAAACATTTTTTTGGTTTACTAAAAAATTTAGTTACAAATCGTTTAATTCTTCCTCAAAATCTTAATTCTAATTTAGTAGCGGAAAAGTGATATGGTTGTTTTTAATAAAAATCGGGGTTAATGCATACTAATCAATAATTATAACATAATTTCCTAATAATTTAATCTGAATGTCATGCAAAATAAAACAAATCTCAAATCCTAAGTCTCATGCCATAGTTTGAAATAGAATAATACAAACTTTAATAATAGAGTAAATCAAATAATAAGCCTTATAAATCAAAAAATAGAAACCGAGCTGAGATCCTCTGGGTGCTACATTCGTGTCCTAACCTGGTGGATTATCTGTAAGGACGAAAATTTAAGAAGGAGTGAGCTGTGATGCTCAATGTGAGTTCATTTACAAGAAAATCAATGTAAACAGTTGGTAAGACACATTAAATAATATTGCATAACATAACCACAATCAGATAACAATTTAAAGTATCAGTTTTTTTAGGCAACCATCATTAATATATCGGAACTCACAATAGTAGTTTTTAGAATAACCAATTTTCAAATTTGCACACAATATACATAGATATACATACATATAGATATATCATACCAGAGTTTCCAAAATTTTATGCACATAATTTTAAAGATGCCATATAGTTTCGTTTTTTAATAGAATAGATCCTACCTCACCGCTATACACCACAATGGGAGTTCCCCTGAACTCCCTTCTCCAACACACCGAGATATGGATAAACCACTACTAGTTCGCAGATAATAACTATCATTTGGCTGTGGACACACAGCAAGTCCTCACAGATGGAATCTATCTTTGGATGTGGGTTCACAGCAAAAAGTCCTCCGCATGATGTATGTAACGCCCCAAAACCTGACCCGATTTATCATGTCCAGATTTTGGGTGTTACTACGTACAACATAACCAATAACAAAACTATTTTACAATTTTTTATTTCTTTAAACATGTTCTTGGGCATTCTAATTGAAAACTTATTATATGGAAACAAGGGAAGTATTTAAAATATATTTGGTTACATCAATCCTGATACAAATCTTTACAAGTTAGAAGTTTATTTTATATAAATTCGAAGGGCGTATTCCTAACTACGCCATGCATCCACTGTATGCATAATAGCCCACTCCACCACCACCTTGGCGTACTCATGGCATTGTCCCTTCAAGCGAAGTCTCAACACAAATACCTGAAAAGCAATAACAAATCTTGTAAGTACATGAATACTTAGTGAGCTTAACACAACAATACATTGATGGATACTTTGCAATCTTATGTGAACTATTGTGTCAACCATTATTTTGCATAATTTATTTCGGCAGATACCACTACAGTTTACCATTCTCTTATACACTAGCTATCATGCTCTTGTCATGCTCAATCTTCCTTAATTAAGGAACCTTCCAAATGTATCATTAACCTCTTATTCCAATAATAATTTCTTAACGAAACAACCCTCAGAAACCAATTCTAATAATCATTGCCTTAACCCATACTCTTATTTCAAATAGTTGTTCACTGCATTTATCCCGGGTAGATACATATATGTTTGGTGAATACTCACACAGAATTTAATAACATCAGTTCATACTCAGACATACCTTGATTCAATACCACACATATCCATACTGATAAATCACTGCCTAGACCATTTTGACAAATTCCATATCATTTTATATCAGAATCTCATAACTCAAGATAATATTAACTCAGATTTAGAATAATTCTAGAATAAGATACAATACTCCTCACTTTCCATATTCACAGATCATCATAACATATACCCTTCTTAACATACAAATGCACATCTCTTTTTTATAGAAACCCTTAAAACTTATTCACTTTCAACCTAGAACATATAAGTACCTTATGTTAGCTTTATATATTATAAAACTAAAACAATTTACTCATATTTTAAAATAGAGACAATCATTCAAATTCAACTCTTACCAGACCTTCCTGACAATTCAAGCCATATAGACCTAACAGAGTATGTCATAATGGCAATCATACAGAGTCTCTCATTTACTGTCCCGATAGGCTTCACAAAATATACCAGAGGCAAACAAATGATATACCGAATGTGTCATAAGTCCTTATTATAGAATATGCTCTAAAACAATATAATCAAAGTACGCCACAAAGGCAATCCATACAGAGTACGCCACAAAGGCTATCTATAGAGGGTACGCCACAAAGGCGATTCATTCAGAGTACGCCACAAAGGCTGACAGGATGCCACATAGGCATCCCAAAACTACCGTTTTTACGATATGGATTTGCCTAAACTCACATTGAGTGAAGTTTGACCATCACCACCCTGGGACACGTAGAGAACCGCATTAGATAAAATGTCATCCAATAGTCCTTTTTCAAATTATGCCATGGCCATGGAATTTTTCCTTCAAAGTTTCATATCAGAGTTTGTGTTTACTGTCTCGACGAACTTTCTTATTTACCACCGCAGTGACTCGACTCATTTTGCAAACTCTACGAACCAGACACATCCTAGACCCAATATTTCATAATTTCACAACACTATTCATACATCCCATAGAACTTATTTTCAAGTAGATTAATTCATATCTTAATCTAATCATAACTTTATTTCTATAGTTGTATAAATATCATATTGATACTATTCTATCCATTATTTCTAGTTTCCGATTTGATCACTTTCATATAGATATACTTCAGTGTGAATAGTATACATGCAAGAGTCAAAGTAGAGACTCTTCTAATTCTCACTTACTGTAGTTCAATCACCACATACAAATTTACTCATTCAAAACTTAACATGCAGAGCTGAAATGCTCACTCTGATACGAAGTAACCACTGATCATAAAAAAACTATAGCTTCTGGATCAATGATGTAGAAGAAGAAAAAAAAACCCTTTTATAACTCATCTCTCCCTCACATATAAATATGAATCCACTTACTTAGTCGAATTTAACAAATGTCATACGTTTCAGAGCTTACCTTCTTAATAACCTACAGTTTCTGAGGAAAATATAAATAAGCACCTTGTAATTACAATTGTCAAGCTGGGCTAACTAGTTACATTCCAACCAGATTACTTATAATCTGATTAGCACCGTATTCTAGACAAACCAAACGTATCATACCTTTGGCGAATACTCATTCCTTACCCACCCTTATTGCTAAACATGAACTTCTCCTTAATATATATAATATTATGAAATCAAATCCTTACTTACTCATGCGGCGGTTATTTTATGCCCCACTAATATGCCAAAATCATCATTTGGACAAACAACACTTCGCTAGACAATTTGCTTACTTTAACACGCCAAAACTTTAGACCACCTATACCTAGGGTGTTACAATGTAAGCTCCCCAACCCGGCCTAGAAGTTAGCTCCGAATTCGGGAGATTACATTCGACCATCGAGATGACCTAGTACAATCAGAGTTTATAAAATATTTTTTAAAAAACATTAATTTATTTCTGGAAGAAGACTTAGTCTTAGTCTATTTTTTAAAAAAACCCATGAGTTATCAAAACCAATTAATTTTAACATTTTTTTCTTATAACAGTGACTATTTTTGAAAACTCAGTTAATCTAATTATTCTTCCAAAATTTATTTATAATCTGGCAACGAAAAAGCGATATTTATCTTAGTTTTACTAAAAACTATATTTCATGCATAATAAATTAAAATCTGTATTTCAACATTTTAAAATTAAATTAAAAACAACCTAAATGTCATGCATGCCATATCAAACCAAAACTAAAAGTCCCATGCCACTGTTCAAATATAAAACCATACAATCTCCTAATAATAAAATTATCAAATAATATATTTAAAATAATTTAATAAGCAAATCCAAGCCAAGTCCCTCAAGATGTCGAGTCCGAGTCCTAATTTGGTGGGTTGTCTGTAAAGATGAAAATTGAAAGGGGAATGAGCGATAAAGCTCAGTCTGAGTTCCATCACAAACAAAATCAGTGCAAGTAGTCAATAAGTCATACTAAATAATAACGTATGGAATAATCGCAATCAAATAGAAAATCAGAGTATTGGTTTTATTTCATATTAACCATCTATAATATCTTAGAATTTATGATAGTAATTTCAGAATATCGGTGTTTTACATTACTCAATAATTTATACATGAGTATAAATATGTCATCATGAGAAATCCAGTTTGTATGCACATGCTTAATGAATGCCATATAGTTTCGGTTTAACAGAAAATATCCTACTCCACCACTACACACCACAATGGGAGTTCCTTAGAACTCCAATCACATACACACCGAGTTGTGCTTTTAACCACCAATAGTTTGTAGATAAACTGTCATGGTTGTGGACACACAACAAAAACATTGTAGCTGGAATCTACCTATGGTTGTGGTTACACAACAAAATAATACAGGTAAAAACTACCACTGGCCATGGATGCACAACATGTTTGCAGATAATAGGTACCGTAGGATTGTGGATACACAACAAAAACGCCGCAGATGGAATCTGCCTTTGGTTGTGGGTTCACAGCAAAATATTGCAGATGGGATCTGCCTATGGATATGGGTATGCAACAAAATAATATAGATAAACTGCCAATACTTCTTCCATACATATCGCCCTACCCCATGCAATGCAATTTGGTATGTTCAAATAGATCAATACAATAACATTTGATATACTTTTAACACAACAATACAGTAGCACTAGTATGCTCATAATAGCTCGATTCAGTAGCATTTAATATGCCTGAGACGAATTAATTTAGTAGCAAAAGTCATGCTTTTCATGTGTTCTAATTAACAATAAAATAAGGCATGTTGTACGTACGATTGCAAATATAGATACAATAGTCATAAATAAATTGTTCACAATTCATGCAATTGTGTATAAATACCACGATAATTCAATCAATTATGGATTCTAACATAAATCATACTATTAGGGACTTAATTGAACAAAATTAAATATTAAAATAGTTTGGGAATCAATTAAGGACTAAACTGAACAAAACATAAAATTTTGAGTCAAAACTATAAATCCTGAAAAAGAGGGGCACAAGGTCCTGTGGCCAGGCCGTGTGGAGGGTGTTACACAGCCGTGTGGAAATTACAAAATTATGCTACAAGAAAGACACGACCATGTGGTAGGCCTTCTAGGGGGACATGGTTGTGTGTCTACACGCCCGTGTGGCCCTATCCTAGGCACGATTTGCCCCGATTCATTTGTAAAAGAACACACACTTTTCACCAAGATTCCGGGCGATGTCTGACCACGTTTACATTGTTGGGAAATGTGCTCATATTGTAGTAAACATGTAACTGTTTTCTATTTATTGGAACGATGAATAAGTAAATAAAATTAATTTCACATTTCACTATTTTGTCTTTTATATTTTGCATGAATAGTAAAATTGTGACAAACAAATATTGGCTTATTGATTATCTAAGTTCAAACTGATGATAAGTGGCACTCTAAGAACATTTACATTGCGAGAAAGACAACTTACTTCAATAGATAATCTAAACAAGCCTGCAATCTTGTAAAAGAATCAAAGTAAGCATTTGATTCAAATACATAGAAGGATTATTATGTCGTCTACAATTCAGATTAAGGAGATGGATAGTCTTAGCTATCGGAACAGTTGACTCCAGTAGTAGAGATATGGATGTATTCATTGGTAGAATAATATATTGGACTGGACCCAAGATGAATTAATTTTGAATCCATTTGTGAATTAATTCACTTCCGATGTTCATGGTGTGATTTACCCTTAATCTTGAGTTAGTCACCGACCATACGTATGTAACTCATGTGATTTGATATAAGTGGAGGCTTATGGTCTAAAGATGGTTGAGCTGATAGCCGGTATGTTAGGTACATGACTTGTGTATGGCACGACTTTACTAGCAACAATGAAATTCATAGCTCAGTTAAAAAGTTAACGATATACTCTCATTGGCATTGTGTGGATTGATAAATATGGAATGTGGTCACGAGTTGCTCGTTCTTGAATTAGCAATTTATCACAGACATTTGTTGATAGTGATCATATTAATTATTAAGAAGACATAGTGGTGATAATGAGATAAAATAGGTTTGTATTGAGTGAACGGATTTAACTCAAATGAATCAATGATATCATATAAGTGTAACACACACATGACGAGGTCATTGGACTTAGCAATTGGATGAATTGGTTTCGTAAATAGTATACAATAAGGAGATTTCAATAATGGTACTTCTTGTGAACTAACTCTATGATTAAGTAATTGTGGCTTATCGAAACGATGCTTCTGGACATAATTACAATTACTAGAGCCTCATTGTATATGTCCGATTGGTCCCTCTGCTAGCTCAACAAAAGCTCGATCGAACTGTATTTGAATCAAAAGGAAATTCTACAACTTTTGAAATAATTTAATTCAGTTGATTTATTCGATGTGGAATTAAATTGGGCGGTCGTAAGGATTGTTCAACTAGAGAATTTGATTAAAAAATTTTCTTGAAAAATTAATTTGTAAAATCTAAGTGATTTTTGGGAAAATTAATTTTGATCAAGTAAAATTAAATTAATCAAATTAATATGATATTTTTAGAAATTAATTTTCAAGTCAAACAATTAGTCCAATGGGTAATTAAACATAAAAATTGGACATGAAAACAAAAATTGGGCTCGGGAGCCCAAAACTGAGACCAGGACAAAAAAAACTGGTCGAACCAGGCTTGGTATGTGAAACCGGGCCAACGGTCCATTCGATGGCTAGATCAGATCGATCGAACAGTCACTATCCTGGACCGAACTGGCAGGAATCGAACTAGCTCGAGATGCTGACGGCTATGACGACGTTTTTTTGGTGGGCGACAAATGGTTGACGACAGTGAGTTTTCGTTAGTTGAGTAATGGAAGGATTACACTCCTATTAGTACTCTACTAGAGAATTTTATTTTAGATAACTATTCTCAAAATAATATTATTTTAATATATTTAATATTAAATTTAACTTAATACTTATCTTAATAGTATTTTATTGATTATCTTACTATTAAATTTAATTTAATGTTTATCTTGTAAATAAATATTCTATTAATTTAATAAGATGTAATATTAAATTTAATCTAATATTTACCTTGATAAGTAGTTGAGGTGTTCATGGGCCGGGCTGGGCTTAGGCCAGGCTCAACTAACAATTAAAGCCCATTTGCTAGGCTCGAGCTCAGCCCAAAAAATCGGCCTAAAATTTTGTCCAAGCCTGACCCGGATAAAAATGCTAAAACCTAGGCCCAGCTCGACCTGCTCGTATTATTTTTTATATAATTTTTAAATATATATAATACATCAAAAATATTAAAAAGATCAAAATAAATATTTCCCAACAAATTGAAACAAAATTAACAAATGCCTTTAAAATAATAACAAAATTAACAATAAATTAATTTTTATATAATACCCAAACAATAACAATAACATAGTAGCAACATAATAGTAAAATGATAGCAAAATAGGGAGAAAATAACAAGAAAATAACATTAAAAAAATAGATTTTTTTGTCCTTTAGTGAATTCGGGCCGGGTCGGGTCGGGGCAAAAAATGCCTTACCAGAGGCCTGACCCTTTTTTAAATGGACCTTATATTTTTGTCCAAGCCCATTTTTCGGGCATATATTTTTGCCCAAGCCCTCTCACATTTTAGGCGGGCCTTCGGGCCAGCCGGATAACCCGACCCACGAACAGGTCTAATAAGTAGTATATTAATTTAATATTAAAGTGATTAAGATTAATCATAGTTAACTCTCTAAACTCTCCCTATATAAAAAGAGTCTTAGTCATTATTTACACACACTTAAGTTCAAGAGAAAGTTGTAGAGAGAAAATTCTTTGAAGATACTACTTCAGAAAATTTCTAGAGATATTTTTCTTATTTTTAACTTGGCCCAAAAGTTTAGAGAAATTACGAAATTACTCCACTGGTAATTTTTGTGAAAAATTTTCTGATTCGAAGTGAGCCAACACTCAGCAGATGTGAGCTTGAGGATAGTAGAGAAGACTACTTGGTCGAAACATTCATCCTAGATGAATAGAAAATGTATAGCTTTGATTAAGTGTTTATTACGTTAGATATCACAACGAAATTCTTGTTTTGGAAAATTCTTTTAAAACTTTGGTGTAATACCCAAATTTTGCCCAGCCTGAGCCCAACTATTAAAACCCAGATATGAAAAAAATATCACATAAATAAAGGTCCAATTAGTACAGTCCAGACTACAAAATTTGGCCCAAAATTTGCCTGAAACCCAATTACAAATAGAAATAAAATACCCTAACCCGAAATACTAACTAAACCTAACCCGAATTACCCATTAAACCCTAGCCCAATCATCATGCAGCCCAAAACAAAAATCAGAAGCAGGGAACCCTAGAAGCTCCCAGCGCCGTTTCCCCACAAGCGCGCCTCCAGCCTTTCCACCTAACCCCAGTGCCGCAGCAGCTCCTCTCGCCCCCACGTGCCAGGCCTCTGCACTCATGCGAGCCTCCGACTGTGCACCAAGATCTCCGTCTGGCAGTACTGCATAACACACAAACAAAACAACAAGAGAAAAGCAGAAAAAAAAATAGAAAGAAAAAAAGAAATTTGTATTCTTTTCTTATTTTTTTATTTCCGGGTTATAAAAACCCCATGGATGTACTCTTCCTTTTTTACACAGAGACTGAATACAAAAAACAAAAAAAATATTTAAAGAAAACGGTTTCTAAAGGTGATTTGAAATCTTTTTTTCTTTTCGATTTCGTCTTTCTGTTCAGTTTCTTCAACACTAGTTTTATATTTCTTGCTTGCAAAAGAGAAAATAAAGGGGAGGGAGTTAGAGGTCTTACCTAGACACCCTCGGATCCACGCGAAAAGGAGCTGAAAAGCCCTTTGTGGTGAGGCTTTGACCACCGTTCATGGTGGAATTACGGCGGAGGAGCGGTGTAAAGAGCTAGGGCCGAAACCCTAGCAGAGAGTTTACCCTTTTTTATTTTTTGTTGATGCAAAAATGTTTTTTTTTACAGAAACAAGGTTTAAATAATGCATTGATACGACGTCGTTTTAAGGCAAGGGCACCAGCGCCAAAACTGCGCCGTTTGGTCCCTTGACCCGCGCGGTGACCCGACCCGAGGGAAGGATCCTCACGTTTCATTTCAATGGCCTATTTGCGCCACTGGTCCCTCTGTTTTAGCTCATATTTCTAATTATGTTTTCTTTATTTGCTAATTTTACCCAACATGTTTTGAATTCTGCTCACTTTAGTCCTTCTCTTAGCGATGCATTTCGAGGTGTTGGGGTTATTTCCCCTTTTGATCCCTCGTATTATTCGCGCGTTTCACTTTTGTCCCTTTTCTATTTATTTTAATTATGTTTGTGGTTCTTTAATTTTTATTTTAATGGCATTTGACCCCACTTTATTTTACTTTATTTTCATTTTTTTTCTTAGTTTAATTTAATGCTTTGGTTATTTGCTTTTTAAATAAGTTCGTTAATTAATTTATTATTATTACCATTGTTAATATCACTAATGTCACTTTTATACTAGTTTATATATTTATTTACATTTTTGTATATACATTATTTTACTATATAATATTATTTTAAGTGTTAACATTTATATTCGATATTATTTTAGACATATATACAATTTATATTAAACTATTTTGATTATATACATGTATATAATATATTACTAATTTTATGTTATATCTTTTATTTATTTATACATACATATAATTTATTTTTATTTAAAAACCCTACTTTAATATACTTTGGCTTATTTCAACTTTACATATATTATTTTGCATATATATTATCATTTATATTATTATTAAATTTTTCCTTTCTCATGCATCATTTACTTAAACTAATATATGTATATTATTTAATGTATGTTGATTTTTTTTAAAATTATTTTAAAGTTTATCTAAATATCACCATGAAATGTCTATTTTTAATTCTATTTTGAATATATTTCGTACTTATATATCTATGTTGTTCTTCTCTTTAAAAAAATTTTACGTATAATTTTTTTACTTTAGTATTCTTTCAAAATTGACTATTAATTCATTAATTTTTTATATTGATATTGATATTGGTACAATGTATGATTGAGATTATTGTTGCTACGCTTGTGTGTATTTATCTATTGATTATTTGATGTTATTTACAAACCATCCTTTATGTTGTACGTCATCATTCACTCGCCTTTAATTTCATTCAAAAGTTGCATATCGTTTAAATACCAAAATCATTTTATGCAAAAGTCTTTCAAGATAACGCAAGGTTCGATATTTGGAATCTTCGAAAGAATTGAGCCCTAACGTATTGGCTTCCAATTTTCCTCGTCGAATCTAAAAAATCGAGAATATCTCTTTAAATTAAAGCATAAATGAAGAGCTCATTCTCGGGAATTCGATACGTTGTGTCCTAACGCATTGGATATGACATGTTGTTTTCTCGAGGCGAGGATTTTTTCTTAAGTAAATGAAAATAAAGGCAATATTCGATATTTAGGAATTTTGTGAAATCGAGCCCTAACTTACTGGGTTTTGATTTTCTCATTTGACCCAAAGAATCGGATATCCTTCTTAAAATGCATAGGTTTTGAAAATCAAAAGATAGACTTAATTTTGACGATTTAAAATGTTGCGCTCTAACTTACTGAGTGCGACAATTTATTTCTTTGAAATAAGTGAGTCTCATCATCCAATTTATTTCATTCAAATTTTCTTTTCAACGGATCGTATTTTAAAAATGTTTTCAAATTCTCGACACTAAGACATTAAACAATCAATTCGGTACCAATTTTGGGTGTTACGAGGGTGCTAACCCTTCCTCGTGCATAACCGACTCCCAAACCTATTTTCTCAAAACTCGCAGACCTAAAATTATTTCTTGGTGAACCGGTCACACCTCGATAAAGGATCGGTGGTGGCTCCCACTTTATTTTTAAAGGTCGATCCCTGTTTTTCAAATTTAAAAATGGTTTCGACAGCTTGGCGACTCCGCTGGGGACATCAAGAGAGTCAGGCCGTAAAATTGATTGTTTTTTGGTCTTATTGCCGAAAGTTGAAAATTGATTTTAAAAACTATGATCCTTTCCTTACATGTGTTTGTATGATTGTTGAGTTTTTATATCTTCGCATCATATTGCATAAAGACTGTTGGTCTTACCCTTCTAAGTGGGAGTGAGAAGCTACTCCTTCGTGAGGTTTTCACCTCCGTGCAGGATAGTGGATCACTTTCGGAATACATTCGTACCTATGTCTTCGTGAGATTTTCATCTCCATGCAGCCATAGGGAAATGTATTCTCCTGAACCGAACTCGGTCTGTATGAGCCTATAATGGGTGACGATCGAGGAATCTGTTGGAACTTAACCTCATATAGTGGACTTAGCAACTTAACCTAGATAGAGCCACTCCAAATCCCTAGTGGCTACCCGACTAGGTACTTTTGTTTTCCTTACTTGCTTCTGTTTTGTACTAACCCCTCTTGTTGTGTTTTGATTATGGTTGCATTGCATTTGCATCTTAGGAAAGAGATATTAATTCAAGTCCGATTACTAAATTAGAAAGCTTGTCATAGAATACGAATTCCTTGATAAAGTGGAAAACAATACGACTACCTGAATATATTCTGAGAAACATAAGAGGGCGATGGAAGAGTTCGTGACCTTGCTTCGTGGTCTGAGGATTCAAGATGATTTTCTAAGAGCCTTCAATGTTTCAAAGAAGCTGGCGAGCCTTATGAAGATGGGCAGATGATGGATCGCAACCAAGATCAAGAAAAGAAGCTACCAGTGGCGTCTGTTGGAAATTGGTGAGATTATCTCAAACATGCGGATGAAGAAAAGGATCGATGTTGTCTTTTGGAATATAAGGGCAAGGCCGTACATGCATCTGCTTTATGTAAAGGAATTTGCTTTCTAGAAAAGTTTCCTAAATGTAATTGAATCAGAATCAACGTCTCTCTAGGCATTCATTTCAAGCATCTGCATTACATGACATCATAAGATCCATTGAAAGAGTCTAATCGAGTAAATTTATTTCAGTTAATCTGGAAACCAGCAAAAATTCATCAACCAAGCACCGTTATGGTACCCGTGCCAAGTCAAAAATTATGGATAAAAGATTAGAGAAACTGGAGCAAATACAAAAAGATATGCAAGAACGGTTACAAGTGTAAATGCAAGAGTGGCTAGATAAAATCCAAGAAGACATGATGGAAAAATTGATCAAGGATCAAAAAGATACAATGGCTGAATTGACCCATCTACTGACGGAAGGAGTAGATAAGGGAAAGGGCCCTATGGCCAATCCTAGAGAAGGTAATGAGGATCCGTTATATCCTCTGGGTTTTACTCCACCAAATGTGCAGAACCAATGCTGAAATATACCCAAAGAGACCATCCATCTCAGTTCCCATGATTTTCCCAGGAGGATCAAGTTTAAACCCGGGAGATAACCCAATTAATCCAATCATTTTCGATTTTGATGAAGCAGCTGAAGAAGGAAAGGCGAACACGGAATTGTCAAAAAAATGGGAAGATAGGTGTAAATGGTTGGAAGAAAAATTCAAGGCCTTGGAAAGCATCGATAGTCACCATGGAATCGACGCTAAAGATCTAAGTTTAGTACCAGACTTAGTACTTCCTCCCAAATTCAAAATGCCTGAATTTGAAAATTACAATGGAACTAGTAGCCCCGAAGCCCATATCACCATGTTCTGTAGAAGGATAACTGGCTACGTTAACAATGATCAGCTGCTAATACATTGCTTCTAAGACAGTTTGGTAGGGGCAGCGTCCAAATGGTTCAATCAATTGAGCCGTACCAAGATTGGTTCATGAAGGGACCTAGCACAAGCTTTCATGAGGCAATACAGTCATGTGACAGATATGGTTCCTTATAGAATCACCTTGCAAAACATTGAAAAGAAGCCAAGCAAAAGTTTTAGACAGTATGCATAGAGGTGGAGGGAGGTTGCAGTCCAGGTTCAGCCACCCCTCTTGGAGAAAGAGACGACAATGCTCTTTATCAACAATTTGAAGGCCCCGTTCATCACTCACATGTTGGGAAGTGCTTCGAAGAGTTTTTCAGATATAATCATGAATGGCGAAATGATTGAAAATGCCATAAAAATGGAAGAATAGATGGTGGAGAGAGTAACAAAAAGTCAGTTTCAAAGAGAAAAGAAGATGAGATGAATAACATAGGTTACTCAAGGTCAGTAAGTCATCCAGGTAAAAGGGTCGCTAGTCAACAAGGTGCACTAAGACAAGAATCTGGAGTGAAACCAAGTACTGAGAAGCTCCAGTTCACACCAATTCCGATGTCGTATAAGGATCTGTATCAACGCTTATTCGATTCGCACATTGTTGCCCCTTTCTACTCAAAACCCCTGCTACCTCTGTACCCCAAATAGTATGATACGAATGCACAGTGTGATTATCATGCGGGAATTGGGGGACATTCGATAGAAAATTGCACCGTCTTTAAAAAGCTTGTTGAAAGGCTCATTAACATGAGTGTTGTCAAGTTTGATGACTCTAGTGCGAAAAATCCGTTACCCAATCATAATTGATAACGGAGTCAATGCAATGCATGAAGAAGAGTGGGTGATTTTCCCATTCGACAAAAAAACAAATGAAAAGGGATCTTGTTAGATGTCCGCCCTTATAAATTTGGGAGCGTTCTAAGTAATTGGACTGCAGAAGAAATTCCTGTAGTTTTTAGAGTTTATTTAGAGTAATGTTCAGAACATTTTTTTTGTTTTTAGCCTAAAAGTGATAGAAATTCATTTGTGAAATAGGCTAATGTCTGAACATCATTATTCTAATAAAATACATCTTTGCATTCATTTTTGAGCCAATGTTCTTTCGTTCTTTTTGAATAATTACTCATTTATTCTTTTAAATTGTCTTCCGCATCATTCTTTCATTCATAATTATATTGTACAAATAATTATTCATAAATTCATACATTCTTTTGTATATTCTTTGGTACTTACTATGGGTTCTCAAATATTAATGACATGAATGACACTGCTACATACTCAGATTTTCCTCTTGAGCGAGGCATGTGTTTGGACGGATCTCATGACTTTGGAAATGACATAGATTGTAGCTTATCTCCGAACTTGTTGAGGATGGTAGAACAAGAGGATAGACAGATCCTACCTCACAAGAAATCTTTAGAAGTGGTGAGCCTGGCGAAGAATAGAATTGACATGACCGTAAAGGACGAAAAGAGACCTCATTGAGTTATCTCAAGAATTAAAGGATGTCTTTGTATGATCATACCAGGATATGCCCGGAATAAGCGCTGATAATGAAATCTGCACAACAGCACGATTTCAGAAATATGCAGTATGAACGATGCAATTCTTTGCCGGGGCAATCCTTTTCTCGTTGAGTCAACATAGCTTTGCCCATTTGAAGTCGAGTTTCCATCCCTTCAAGATGTTGCTAGATTTCATCCTGATTAAAGAGGAAGATCCAAAGTTTATTGTCGTAGTTTCGCCCCAGAATGCTCTATGAAGGAAATCTGATATCAAAGAAGGTTCTTCGAAAGGGATAACAAAGACTGGCCTGATCCTATGAGTTCAGACTCAAAAGAAAAAAATCAAAAAAATCAAAGTCAAAAATAGGAGAAAAAGAAAGAAGAAAAAAGAAAAAGAAAATAAAAATAGAAAGGCTAAGGGGAAAACCCGCAAAGGGCACCTTAGGCCAAAGGTGGATTTGAGTTGAAAACCCGAAAAAGGGCGACTCAAATTTTGAGCAAAATGGGGCATGGACATCACCATTATCGAAGACTTCTAATGGGCATTGCTTCATTTTTTTAGAGGCTACTTCATGGGTCAAGGTCATCATATACCGATGCAGAATTTCAGGGAAAATGGTATTGGAAAGTGTATTGAACTTGAACAATAGCACGATAGCTGAGGTCTGAAATCAATTCAGAAGCAGACACCACGTTTCTTCACTGAATTGCCTAGAGGTGAACAAGGACTGGTATGGAAAATTACCATTTGCCCTCATTGCTTGTCGAACATCTGTACTGGGGCAACACCTCTCTTTCGTTTACAGGATTGAGGTAGTTTTACCTATTGAAATCCCCTCTCTCCTGGTATTAGAGTTGGAGGGATACAATCACGATGTGATCAGTTTGTCCTAGGAAAAGGGTTAAATGCTATTCATCAGGGTCAGATGTACCAGAAAAATATGATACAAGCCCACAATAAACAGGGTCGTCTCAGAGAATCCCACGAGAGGGCTGGGTGTTGGAAAAGATCCTTCCTCTACAAAAAAGATTTTAGACGAAAATGAGTGCCAAATCGGGAATGTCCCTATGTTGTAAAGAATACCATTTTTCAGATAAGCACTGATCCTGAGTGAGATTGCTGATCCTATAAACTCGGATCCATTCAAGAAAGACTTCATTTAAAGAAGAAGAAAGGACCAAGGTGAAAACCTGCAAAGGGCACTTTGAGTCAAAAAAATGAAAATAAAAAAATGAAAAAGTAAAAATAGAGAGGCTAAGGGGGAAACCCGCAAAGGGCACCTTAGGCCAAAGGGATTTGAGTTGAAAACCCGAAAAGGGCGGCTCAAATATTGATTAGAATGGGGCATGAATTAATCAGAGCAACTCGAGGCATGTGCTAATCTTGTTATGCCTGAATTAATAGGAAAAGGTAGGCGACATCTTGGGGCGTCGACAAAGCACTGTAAATCTCCTAAACACATGTCAAACTCAGAATGGTCTTCAGAAAGTTTGTACAGAGAAGTTCAAGCTGCGATTTCTGGGGCACCCAATTCTTATATTATTTATATTGAATTTGTTTTTCTTAGAATACTTTATTCTTTTCCAAGATATACATTCCCAATCAATTTCCTTCTTTACTATTTTTGATAATTTATTTTGAGCTATGCTCAGAACCAACTTTATTCTTATCCATTGTTATGACCCTTTTTGCAAGCATGTTGCATTGGAATAATGATTAATGGACTAATAGAACTTTCATAAAGGAAGTTTTTCATATTACTCTGAAAAATTTCTAAATAATATAGGGACCTGAAACAGGACTATTGTTTAGAACACACCAAATTTAAAGGTTGGAAATCTGAGAAGGAAGAGTCTAAATTTGGACTTTCTCTTTGGATTTTGTTTGTCAAAAACATTGATTGAACAAAATGACAAGGATGTCATATTGACGATAAAGCTTAAATAAACGAACAAGCAATGATCATCAGGCAATAGGAAGAGGTTACCTCGGAGAAGAGAGCCTTCATTTCCACATGAGTCTTTGGTACGACACCCTAGGAATGGTGTAAGGAACCAGAACGATTTAAATCCAGTATCCTTGAATTGTGATAAAAGAATTGAGGAAAAGCCACATATTTCTACACTTGGATTACAGTGGGAGAATGATGGTACAAGTTTTGCGCCCCAATGAATTAAACTTGGAGGTTTACAGTGGGGGGCAACCTGGCTAAATGTTTCTTCAGAAAAGCCAGTCAAGCAAGAAGGTGTTGTAACACGTCAATCACAAAACCTTAATAAACTTCGAGTAATGACAACGTAAGCGGGATCATTCTCAGAAAAATAAAATTCGGCATTCATGCAAACATCATTCACACATGTCTAGTTAGGAGCATTTGATTCATTTTGATCATGTCATCCTAATCATTAGGCATAATTAAGTGCATTATACAGGTCATGTTCCCCAAAACAGATGGGTGAAATCAAGAATCTTACTTCCCAGGCGATGCAGTGGAACAGATTAAAGCCACATCGGTGAATCGCTTCCCCGACATTGCAGTTAAAAAGGTTAAAGCTACAACAGTGAATCTTGCTTCCTAGGCGATGCAGTGGAACAGATTAAAGCCACATCGGTGAATCGCTTCCCTTACATTGTAGTTAAAAAGGTTAAAGCTACAACAGCAAATCTTACTTCCCTAGCGGTGCAGTGGAACAGATTAAAGCCATATAGGTGAATCTTGCTTCCCCGACATTGCAGTTAAAAAGGTTAAAGCTACAACAGCAAATCTTACTTCCCTGGCGGTGCAATGGAACAGATTAAAGCCACATCGTGGAACAGATTAAAGCCACATCGGTGAATCGCTTCCCCGACATTGCAGTTAAAAAGATTAAAGCTACAATAGCGAATCTTACTCCCCAGGCGATGCAGTAGAACAGATTAAAGCCACATCGGTAAATCGTTTCTCCGACATTGCAGTTAAAAAGATTAAAGCTACAACAACGAATCTTACTTCCCAGGCGGTGTAGTGGAACAGATTGAAGCTACAACAGCGAATCTTGCTTCGTCGACATCACAGTTAAACAGATTAAAGTTACGAGTTACAAATCCTATCTCCCCGACGTTGCGGTAGAGTTGATCGAAGCACCAATTCCTATACCTCTGAAGATGCAGTGGATGGAATGAGGCAACTCAAAGAAGCAGAGCACCAAGGTCCAACACGACCGGGCAAAATTGGCCATTTTTAGAGTCTTTGCTTCATTCCCGTTACACGATAATGAACAAAGAGGGGCAGCTGTAATACCCAAATTTTTCCCGGCCCGAGCCCAACTATTAAAACCCAGATATGAAAAAAATATCACATAAATAAAGGTCCAATTAGTACAGTCCAAACTACAAAATTTGGCCCAAAATTTGCTTGAAACCCAATTACAAATAGAAGTAAAATACCCTAACCCGAAATACTAACTAAACCTAACCCGAATTACCCATTAAACCCTAGCCCAATCATCATGCAGCCCAAAACAAAAATCAGAAGCAGGGAACCCTAGAAGCTCCCAGCACCGTTTCCCCACAAGCGCGCCTCCAGCCTTTCCACGTAACCCCAGTGCCGCAGCAGCTCCTCTCGCCCGCACGTGCCAGGCCTCTGCACTCATGCGAGCCTCCAGACGCACAAGACCAAGGTCTTCAGATGCACAGCAGTACACAAAAGATACAAACAAAACAAAGAAGAGAAAAGAAGAAAAAAACAGAAAGAAAAAAAGAAATTTGTATTCTTTTCTTATTTTTTCTTTTTATTTTCGGGTTATAAAAACCCCATGGATGTACTCTTCCTTTTTTACACAGAAATTGAATACAAAAAATAAAAAAAAAATTCAAAGAAAACGGTTTCTAAAGGTGATTTGAAATCTTTTTTTTCTTTTCGATTTCGTCTTTCTGTTCAGTTTCTTCAACACTAGTTTTATATTTCTTGCTTGCAAAAGAGAAAGTAAAGAGGAGGGAGTTAGAGGTCTTACCTGGACGCCCTCGGATCCGCATGAAAAGGAGCCGAAAAGCCCTTTATGGTGAGGCTCCGACCACCGTTCATGGTGGAATTACAGTGGAGGAGCGGTGTAAAGACCTAGGGTCGAAACCCTAGTAGAGAGTTTACCCTTTTTTATTTTTTGTTGATGCAAAAATGTTTTTTTTTGCAGAAACTAGGTTTAAATAATGCATTGATACGACGTCGTTTTAAGGCAAGGGCACCAGCGCCAAAACGGCGCCGTTTGGTCCCTTGACCCGCGCGGTGACCCGACCCGAGGGAAGGATCCTCACGTTTCATTTCAATGGCCTATTTGTGCCACTGGTCCCTTTGTTTTAGCTCATATTTCTAATTTTGTTTTCTTTATTTGCTAATTTTACCCAACATGTTTTGAATTCTGCTCACTTTAGTCATTCTCTTAGCGCAGCATTTCGAGGTGTTGGGGTTATTTCCCCTTTTGATCCCTCGTATTATTCGCGCGTTTCAATTTTGTCCATTTTCTATTTATTTTAATTATGTTTGTGGTTCTTTAATTTTTATTTTAATGGCATTTGACCCCCCTTTTATTTTACTTTATTTTCATTTTTTTCTTAGTTTAATTTAATGCTTTGGTTATTTGCTTTTTAAATAAGTTCGTTAATTAATTTATTATTATTACCATTGTTAATATCACTAATGTTACTTTTATACTAGTTTATATATTTATTTACATTTTTGTATATACATTATTTTACTATATAATATTATTTTAAGCGTTAACATTTATATTCGATATTATTTTAGACATATATACAATTTATATTAAACTATTTTGATTATATACATGTATATAATATATTACTAATTTTATGTTATATCTTTTATTTATTTATATGTATAATTTATACTTATTTAAAAAACCCTACTTTAATATACTTTGGCTTATTTCAACTTTACATATATTATTTTGCATATATATTATCATTTATATTATTATTAAATTTTTCCTTTCTCATGCATCATTTACTTAAACTAATATATGTATATTATTTAATGTATGTTGATTTTTTTAAAATTTATTTTAAAGTTTATCTAAACATCACCAAGAAATGTCTATTTTAATTCTATTTTGAATATATTTCGTACTTATATATCTATGTTGTTCATCTCTTTAAAAAAAATTTACGATAAATTTTTTACTTTAGTATATCTTTTAAAATTGACTATTAATTCATTAATTTTTTAAATTGATATTGATATTGGTACAATGTATGATTGAGATTATAGTTGCTACGCTTGTGTGTATTTATCTATTGATTATTTGATATTATTTACAAACCATCCTTTATGTTGTACGTCATCATTCACTCGCCTTTTATTTCATTCAAAAGTTGCATATCGTTTAAATACCAAAATCATTTTATGCAAAAGTCTTTCAAGATAATGCAAGGTTCGGTATTTGGAATCTTCGAAAGAATTAAGCCCTAACGTATTGGGTTCCAATTTTCCTCGTCGAATCTAAAAAATCGAGAATATCTCTTTAAATTAAAGCATAAATGAAGAGCTCATTCTTGGGAATTCGATACGTTGTGTCCTAACGCATTGGATATGACATGTTGTTTTCTCGAGGCGAGGATTTTTTTTAAATAAATGAAAATAAAGGCAATATTTGATATTTAGGAATTTTGTGAAATCGAGCCCTAGCTTACTGGGTTTTGATTTTCCCATTTGACCCAAAGAATCGGATATCCTTCTTAAAATGCATAGGTTTTGAAAATCAAAAGATAGACTTAATTTTGACGATTTAAAATGTTGCACTCTAACTTACTGAGTGCGACAATTTATTTCTTTAAAATAAGTGAGTCTCATCATCCAATTTATTTCATTCAAATTTTCTTTTCAAAGGATCGTATTTTAAAATCTTTTCAAATTCTCGACACTAAGACATTAAACAATCAATTCGGTACCAATTTTGGGCGTTACGAGGTGCTAACCCTTCCTCGTGCATAACCGACTCCCGAACCTGTTTTCTCAAAACTCGCAGACCTAAAATTATTTTTTGGTGAACCGGTCACACATCGATAAAGGATCGGTGGCGGCTCCCACTTTATTTTTAAAGGTCGATCCCTGTTTTTCAAATTTAAAAATGGTTTCGACATTTGGTTTTTCCCTAAATTTATTTTCCGTTGTGTTTTCCAAACTCGATTTTCCAACATGCACATTCACGTAAAACAAACAATTTTATAAAAAAATTTAAAGCACGACTTTACTGCAAGCATATAGGTCAATTCTAATATTTATAGTGTTACAATGGAACATTGGAGTATTTCAAGGATCGAACCCAAAGGAGATGATGATTGAATGATAGATAACGTTCACTAAAGAGCCTAAGCGGCTACTGATATGATTTTAAAGTACAACAAATAATAACAAGAAAAATTTTCAAGAAAATTGAATATGCTAATCTATGGACTAGATTGCAAAGAGAACAAAACTAATAAATTAATCAAATAAATGACTAACGGTGGTTGGTTGATTTTGATGTGGTTTGTCGGTCTTCGAATAAGGGACTTAAATTCTTAAATTACTAAGTGGCTTCATTTAATCTTTCGAACTCAATTTTACCGGCTAAGACGAATTAATCTGATTTATCTCTCGATTTCACTGGTTAATCCGGGACTAATGAATGGGTGCACAACAATATTACTTCTCAGTATCACTTGCATAGATTTTCCCTTAGGGGAGTCACTTCCTAAGTTTTTAGGTTTATTTAATTAAGTCCAACTTATTATGATTTAGTCATTTATCCAAAAATCAGCTTACCCACATCTTCATCTACCAACCCCTATTTAGGTTTAGCTACTCATGCTAAAATAAAGAGGATGAACTTCGGAACAAAAAGAAAAGAAGCCATTAAAGTAATGCTTAAGAAAAATGTAAAATTTTTAAGAATCCTCACCCATAATGCATCCATATCAATCACCATCTTAAACCCCAACTTTAAAAGAAATAAAAAAATTCTAATATTGAAGTCTCCTAACACCAAGGCCACACTTATCCACTGGTTTACAAACATCTTTCCATCTTACTAGAGCCACCTTTTTTCCCTTCATTAGTGGACCCCCATAGGAATCCCTGAGCAATCTTCTCAATTTCCTTACAAATCGTAACCAGAAATTCTTGTTGTGGCTATAAAATAGTTAGGGATGGACAAAAGAACCGATTTCACTAGCGTAAGTCTTCCAGCAAATCATAGCTTGCGAGCATCCCATCGATTCAAATGATGTCACACTTTATCCAAAACGAAGGAGAAAGTATTCCTCCCAACTCTGTGATGAAATAACAGCATACCAATATATTTTCCCAAATCATCATGTAATACCCTTAACCCTTATTCGTCGTCAGAATAGGGTTACGAAACACTACCGAGATTTACATATCAAATATAAAAAATTTCATATCATTACACATTCATATCATAAACCAATATTAATCAATCATATCGTCCCTTAAATGAGCCCTCGAGGCCCAAAATACGTATTAGAATCGAGTCGGGACTAAACTAGAAACTCAAAAAAAATTTTGCAAAATATCAAGAACTTTCCAAGGTGCAGGGGGCACACGCCCGTGTGGCCAGGCCATGTGGCTCACACGGCCAAGAGACACGCCAGGATATCAGGCCGTGTGGGTATTCGAAATAGGGGCACACGGCCGTGTCCCAGCCCGTGTCCAATTTAGGATGCTCACTCACTTGGGTCACACGGCCATGCCACACGCCCGTGTGCTAGGCCGTTTGAGCCTATTGACTTGCATTAATTAGATGCAGGGATCACACTTTAACATATTCACAAGCAAATACAATACATCCAAATCAAGCCAATACCAAGTATCGTGCATGACATATCAATACATATGACAAGTCTTTTTTTTTATCAAATTAACTCAATACATGTAAAAACATCTTTGTACTAAATATGCCATTTCAACCATTCATTAATATATCTGTACGATTTCCATCACTCATTCATTTCAAATACACATCAACCATATATAGACTCTTATATACTCACCAAAACATATCTATCACAAGCCATTCCAATGGCTAGTTATAACCAAAACGCATACATGTTATCAATGGCCCAATTCAACCTATACATGCCATGATAACCAAAATTTAGTTTGTTACATATACCGAAATGAGCCGAAGGATAGTGTGAGATATCTCCGCCAAGCTTCCAACCCAATTAGCTTCCTAATTACTATAAAACAGAGAAAAAAACAGAGTAAGCATTTAATGCTTAGTAAGTTCGTATAACGGGAAATTAACTTACCATTCATTTACATTAAAGGTAAGCATATAAATTACATCCAAAGTAGTTTGGCGAATAGCCTAAACACATACCCTCATCAAACATGTTAGTCATATATTTCACATGAATATCAAGAAACATGTTTGATCTCATCAAATATTAAATTTCCATATTCATAATTTTCCATTTCTTTGTTCATATATCAATTTCATGTATTTTATGTATATACAAGTAATGGTTCATTTCAAACTCTTATGTTTTCTCATATCAGGATTTTTCCCATTGAATCATTTAAAGTATCGATGGATACACGGGTAGTACACACGAAGAGTACAAATTTGTAATCCGTCAACTCATATTCGGGAATGCTCATGTGAGCATATAAACGAGAAACTCATGTGAGCCATGTAACTGGAAGCTCTGGAGAGCCAGTAATGAGAAGCTCATGAAAGAGCCTTTAATCGGGAAATTCTGAATATCCATATATCGAGACGCTCATAAGAGCTGCGGTGTGTCTACAACACATGCAGGATCACAACCAAATCGGGATGCTCCGAAGAGCTATTAACGGGAAGCTTGCATAAACCATATAATGGGAAGCTCATGAGAGTTAATAACGGGACGCTCTTTTGAGCTGTGGTGTCTCTGCAACACATACAGGACCACAACCAATTCAGGAACCCTGTATCCATCGAATTTCATTTATTCAAACGGGACTTACTATTTGTCAGACATTGTTGGATATGTGATTAATTTTCATATATGTCAATTACACAATTTATTTCACATACACAACATTCAATTCAAAAAATATAACTATACAATTTAGTTACACGAACTTACCTCGATAATTGTTTGTATATGCAAAATCTACTAATCTGACACTTTTTTTTCTCGAACTAACTTCGTATTTGGTCTATCCGGATCTATATGAATGAATTTAAAATTAATTTAATACAATTCATACTCAATTCAATCCAATTCATATTTTAGGAAAATTACTATTTTGCCCTCATACTTTTATTTAATTATGATTTCGCCCCTAGGCTCAGAAAATGAAATTCATGCAATTTAATCCCTATTCCAAGCCTAGTTGATTTTTACATATCTCAAAAATAGTCCATGTATTTCACAAAATTCAGAATTTTTCCATGAATTTTACATCTTTTCAATTTAGTCCCTAAATCACAATGTCATCAAAACTCCCTTTACAAAAGTTTTTTATCTATCTACAACCTTTCAATTTCTAACATAAAACTTCATAATTCATGCATACTCATCCATGGAAAAACCCTAATACTTTGATAACTTTACAAATTAATCCCAGAGATAGCTAGATTAAGTTATTATGATCTCGTAAATATAAAATTACTAAAATGGGACAAGAATACTTACTCAATTAAGTCAAATAAGTTTGCTACCTTCAAACTCTTCTAACTAGGGTTTCAATATATTTTGATTTGGGAAAGATGATGAAATAAGATGATATTAAATTTTATCATCTTTAATTATTTCTCTTTCCAGTTTAGTCCTTTTCTTTTCTTAAATTTCCAATGATGAATCATCACACTTATCTACTAACTCCACTAATTAGTCTATTTACCATATAAGGACCTCAAATTTTGAATTTTATAGCTATTTGATACCTATAGCTACTAGAATGCAACTTTTGCACTTTATGCAATTTGGTCCTTTTGATTAAATTAAACATGTAATCGGTAAAATTTTCTTAACGAAATTTTTATACGATATTTCTATCATAATTCAAACCATGCAATAATATTAAAATAATTTTCCTTTTAGACTCAGATTTGTGGTTCCGAAACCACTATTTTAATTTCACTAAAAATAGGATGTTACACATCAACTTGATGAAACCCCAAATAGGCGCATAATTTAGCATCTACCTCCTCCTTCACATTGTTGGAGAAAAATATATGTGTCTTTTGTCTATTAACTTTGTGCCCAGAAAACCAAAAAAATCTATCCAATACATGTCTAAGACAATCAACTCCTGTCACAATTGCTCTACCAAATAACAATAGGTCGTCAGCCAAAAAGAGAGGCGATATACTCGGGCCTCGGTGAGAAAGCATAATTGGTTCCCAAGACCCCTCTTCAATTGATGAATCAATTAGATGCCTCATTTTTTCCATGCCAGGGACAAACAAGTAAGGAGATAGGGGATCCTCTTTTCTCACCCTTCTAGATGGGGTAAATTCCTCCGAGAGATTTCCATTCTAAAGAAATTGCATTGAAGATGATGAAACGCACTGTATAATAGTATGCAAAAGAGTTCTAAGTAACCCAGCATCAACCAATGTATCCCAAAGAAAGTCCTAATGAATCATGTCATATGCTTTCTCAAGATCCACCTTGACCACTAACAGCCTCCGGACGTACTAATGTCCAGAGTGTGAATACTACAATAAAATATAGAATGACAAGACGGTATCTACAAGTATATGGGTCGAGTTGTAATATAGTATTACAATGAAGTAGGTGAGTAATTTGATGATCGTACCCAAAGGAGGCGAGTCCTAGATCAATTCTAACCTAAACACTAAATGATCTTATTGGTACTTTTAAATAAATTATAGTACAAGAGCATAAAGAGGGTTTTACGATTTTCATAATAATAAACTAAGATAACATAAAATAAATAAAACTCAAGAGATAGAAAAGTAGAGTAAATCAAATCTTGATTATGGGTGATTAGCTCATTTTGATAATCCCCATCAACTGTTGCTTTAGATTCCCCTTCAATCGACTAGTCACTATCCTAGCAGGACCTTCTAATCTTCCACTAACATAATGATTCAACAAGAACTACTTATCTTTCGAGCTCACAGTCCAGACTGGCTTGGGGTGAAGGTGTTCATGAATGGGCAATATTAATTTTAGGTTAATTCCTACCTTGATAACTTTTTGGGGTTGTTAGGTCCATAGTTTGTTTCACGTTCTTCCTTTCCTAAACAGTTGATCCATTGAGTGACCCTACAAAATAGTTAATAAATCATACCTTCACTCGCTAATCCCCCACAGAGAGATTAGTTCCTTATGGCTTTCATAAACAATATGGAATAGATGGAAGAATTAATCATAATGAATGAATTAAAGTAAAGAGTTTAAGAAAAACCTGAATGATATTGATAATAAATACGAATCCACAGAAGTTGATCTCCTTCACAACTCAGATCTCTTGAAATAAAATAAAGAAAAATAAATTAAACTCTAGAAAACCTAAGAAAGCAAGAAAACAAAACGAAATCTACAGAAAGAATCTAAGCTAATGGAATGGTGTCTATAACATGTACCAAATGAGCCTATTTATATCCTTCAGGTGGCCATCGTCTTTAACCCTAGGTCAGCTAACATTCTCGAGCTTTAAGTTCGATTATGCAGACCAAAATGCCCCTACTTTGTGTTTATTTTCCATCCCAAAATCAATGTCGCGACACACTAGGACTTGTGTCACAACAGAAGTGGCAGCATACTCCTTCTTGAGACGTCTTTAGGGGTATGTTGCGACACCCACAATCTGTGTCACAATATCGAAGGCAGTTTCGTACTCTCTCCATTCTGCTCTTTATGTTGTGACATTAGGCCTCCCGTGTTGCGACATAGCATCCAGTATTAGTCTAAAATACCTTCTAATGGTCTCTTAGACACTCACAGGGTATGTTAGCTCTCCCTTAGCCCTCCTTCGACCCTTAGGATCAATAAAAGACTCAATTTGCACATTTTGTTGAAGGTAAGTAAAGCTAAAGAAACTTAACTAAAATATAACGAAAATGTTTATATTCAAGCTCCTTAAATGTGAAAAATATTTTAATCTACTACACCGATTTATAGCAGATACCATTTTTTAGTTTATGTATTCTTTATAGTATAAATAGCATATTAGGCAATGATTATGTTGTCTGATATGTTCCGCGAGGCAATAAAGCTTGATTGGTTCTACTTGACCAAAGTTTGCATAACTTGTCGAAGTCGGATTATAATTGTTTTGGTGATTATTTTGTACAGAACATTGCACAAACTAATTGGGTGAAATTGATTAATAGTTTCTGGTCCAGCAATCTTGGGTATTAAAACTAGAAGAATCTTGTTAAGTTTAGGATCCAAGCATTTCTCTGAGAACACGCGCTTTACTAATTGAAAACACTAACCCTAACAACCTCCTAATTTTCTTGGTAAAATTTGGCATGAAGCCCATCCACCCCAGGTGCCTTAAGAGGATTCATACTAAAAACAGAACAAACCTCCTCTAAAGTGACATTAGCCAATAATTCACTAAGAATATTAGCCTCCAACTTTAGGAAACGTTCGCACATAGGAGACCTCCCCATTGAATAATTATCCACCGTATATAAAGATGAGAAATAATCAATCGCATGCCTTCGTAAAATATCCTTATCAAAACACCAACCAGTCCTTTCGATCAGTAAAGCTTCGATTTTATTATGCCTCCTCTACTTTAATGTGCGATTATGAAAAAAAGTAGTGTTTCTGTCCCCATTCAATAACCACTCACTTTGAGATTTTTGAAACCAATACATTTCTTCTTGGTTTAGAATGTGTTCCAATTCGAGCCATATTTTTTATTCTCTCAAATTGAGCCTCGTACTAAAACTTCTTTCTAAGGCTTACTGCACATGTTCCATTCTCTCAGCTTTATTCTTTTCCTGTCAAAAATGTTATCGAATACAGTTTTATTCCACTCTTGTATTAACTTCGAAAATGTGTCAATATTCTGCATAACATCACCTCCAGAATCCCACACCTTCAAAATCACATCTTGGAATTCTGAGCGTTGTAGCCAACTTACAAGGAACCAAAATGGATGAACACCCATCTTTACCTCCTTAGGGCTAGTTGACACCAATAAAAAATGGTGATTCAACTTCAATTTATAAAGGTGTCTGATTGTTGTATTCGGGGCAAACCTCTGCCAATCACCATTACAAAACGATATGTCAAGTCTATGAAACAATTGAACCTTACTCCAAGTGAACTTCGGTCCTTGGAAATCCAAATCAATGAAACTACAATGAAAGAAGAAATACCTAAAATGATTACACCAAACCTATAAAGCATTTGCACCACCTTGTCATTCATCAGCACTCATAATCATATTGAAATCACCTGCCAGAATCCATGGCTTGTTAATTCTAGAAGCTAAATAAACAATGTGATCCCATAATTGTCTCCTTAAACCTCGTTGAGGGCTCGCACCTACCGCTATGCAGAGGAAATGCATTCGACATCTTTGGTCCCGAATTCACACATGAATAAATTGAGAATGTGCCTTTAGGCTCTCCACACTAGTCCCCTCCTTCCACAACAACCAAATATCACCAACAAAACCCACGGCCTCAACCCTAAACGAATAATTAAAACCAATTTGGCAATTACAGCCTCAACCCTAGAGCCACTGATTCTAGCTTCAAAAATAGCAACAAAGTCCAATCAAAATTCTCTATTATACTCATTCAAAATCCTGTGAAAACGTGGATGCCCACAACCCTGGCAATTCTAAAATAGAAACCAAAAATATAACCCCATAAAAATATTAAGATAAAGATAGGAATTCCTTACCCCAAATTAAGCTTCCTCAGCATCTGCCAACGATTGATCACTCGAATCATCATCCTCCACCTCATCATCCATCAATCTGGAGTTTTCTCTATCATGGCTGCACATCCCATGAATACTTTCATTCATCACTGTCGTAACGGTTAGAGATGGTTCATCATACGCTAACAAGGAGCAAGGAATCTAACTAGTATTTTCTCCCGCCTCTCCCCCAACCAATCCGTTTAACCTGTGGCAAGAGCTTTCTCCCATTCGAATTTCCAGTTTAGAACTATGATTTTTTTGCCAGAGTCCCCTATCGATTGTTTCCCCTTACTAGAAGGACAAGTCAATGCCACATGATTCCCCCATCCAATCTTGGGCCAAATGCTTGAAAAAAATTTTCCCTAAGTTTTCCCCAAGAAAAATGGGTCCCATTTTAGATCCATCGTCAAAAGGGTTCTAGGCCAGCCTCAAAAGAAGTCCACCAAGGGAATTAGATGGCTTTAGGACCTTGCGGCCCACCTTGGGCCCATCCTCTATCAATATTAATTTCTCCTTATTAGCCGACTTACCCCGTATCTTGTTCCTAGCCTTAAGTTTACCAGCAACCTGCCGTTTTGCCAATCCTTTTCTGAATTCCTCCACAAATTGCACTTAAGAAATTTGATTCATATTCTCCACATTAATTTCCTGCCCAAAATCACCAGGATTATCACCTAAATCACCACTCAAAGATTCAAATCTAGACCCATTCCTCTCACCGACCGCCGTTGCTCTACCTATTTTTGCCAACACCAATTTAACCCCTTTCTTCTGTCTCCTCTCGACTAGCATCCAAGGGTCATACCTTTCCTCCTCAATATATTTCGAAACCCCAGACGTCTCCCTTGGCAACTGATTCACATTCATCATAGAAGTCGTATCCTGACATGATTTGTAAGGACAAATCTCTTGGTTATTACTATACCTTCCACAATAAAAACACACCATCGATAAGGATTCATACTCCACACGTTGAATCCGGTCATCAATCTTGATATTTGATATCAAGGGTTGTCCTAAATCAACAAAATCGCAAGTCTAGCAAATTGTCCTCTAGCTTTGCTGTCCGTATTCCGATCAATTTTGGCTATTGGACCCATCACACCACCAATAAAATTTAATAAGCTCGTATTGTACATCCCTTCCAGTAAGCCAGGCAAATGAACCCAGACCAACAAATTATTGGGTTGTGCTTAATCAATTGAAAAGTTTGGTGTCCATGGTCTCACTATTAGATAATGTCCAGAGATCATCCATGGTCCTCCCGATATCATAGTAAGGTACTCATTGTCATCTTGGAAATGAACCGACAAATAATCATTCTCCAGATCAAGTATGTAATAGCTCGTTTTCCAATGGTGTCAGGACTACAACTTCGGCGTGTCAATCCGTAAATACTAATCATTTAATTTTTTATGAGGTCATTAGTGTTGTATTAAAATTTGCTTAAGAAATTTTATTGTTTGGATAGTCAATTAAGTAAAAAAATTTAAATCGTAAAAGCTGTAAAAATTGTTTCTAGTAGTGGAATGTGTCAAATGGTATAAGAAAAGGATGGTAAGGGTTTTAAATGGTAAATATACCATTAGGACTTTAGTGGATGGTCTAGGTGAGTTTGAAGTTGAAATTTCATTAGAAACTAAAGGTTAATTTAGTAATTAAACAAATCAATTAAGTAAAATAAAAGTTAACAAAAAAATTAAAATGGCAACATCTTCTTTATTTCTTTCATCCAACTGAAACTCCATTGTCAAAGAAGAAGCAAGCTTTCAGTCATTTAGGGTTCTTCATTTTGGTAGGTAAATCTTGCTTGTTTTTAGTACTTTTTATGCTTCTAAGCTCGTATTGCTCAATTTAGCTAACTCGAAGACTAATTTGAAAAGCTTTCCCATGTTATGGATTATGCCATTGATGAATTTAGGGTGTTCTTGAAGTTTTATGATAGATTATTAAGCTTGGTTGTTAAATAGGACTATTTTGTAAAGTAGTTTTTGGTAACTTTAATGTTTAAGGACTAAAATGTGAAATTAGTGAAATTACTTGTACTTACTGTGAATTAAAAGTAAATATGGACTGCAGTGAGGTCCTAAATAGTTTGGCTAAGTTGGGTTTTAGTGGAAATTGGTTAAATTACGAGTTTTGGACTTATGGACTAGATTGCATAAAAGGTATGTTAGGGATAATTTTGTAAAAAAATGTATAAAAGTACTTATTAGCATAAAATGAGTTAATGTTGTTGTAGGAATTGGTTAATTTAATGGGATTATTATTATAGATCAAGAACGAGTTGAAAGTCGAGGAAAAGAGAAAGTTGTTGAATAGTCCCTGAAATTTTGTCATTGTTGCAGTTTAGCTTGGTAAGTTTGTTCGATTTAATTTAATACATTTGTTATGCTTATCTTGTAAAACTAAATTGTTGAATGTTAGTTTAATATAGTCAATGTTAAGGTAAGGGAAATTACAAATATGATTTGTATATACTGTTGGTTGGTAATGTGTACCCCTATGCAGGATAAGCGTAGGATAGAGTACAATTGACAGGCTAATAGGTTATAATGCGCGTTGTACGAGATTGATATGAGATGAGATTATGGTTCCTATATATTTCTTGTTCACTGAATATATAAAAGTCATGCATTTGTTGCAGACTATCGTGTTATATTACAATATTTTTTGGCGTGTTAGCAAGGGCGAATGTTAGCCTACGGGCTAAGCACTTAGTGCCGAGGCGTGTTATCAGTTGGATTGGCTCATATGAGTGTTTGGTGTGTTTTCTAACGGTTAACCGTGCACCTATATCCATATATCGTTCATTGACAACATTCTAGTGAAAACGGATTATTATTTGAATTGTGGTGTCAATGATGGCATATTGGTTAGGCACCTAGGTTGATTGTTTGTCATGCTTTGAGTATTTTTTTAATGTGTTTTGAGGGCTTGTATGCATGTGCTTTTGGTATGTTTAGGTACCTAACCATTTGGGAGTGAAAATGACAAGTTTTGGGTTGAATTTGGATGCACACTACCTGGGACACGAGCTGTCACAAGGACGTGTGTTACACACGGTCGTGTGCCTTATTTGTATTCAGTGCAGGTTGGTTCACACGGGCATAGAAAGTTACATGGCCATGTGGCCTTATATTACATGGGCACAGTTAGTTACACGGTTAGCGAACACAGGCGTGTGAAGTAGCCACACGGCCATGTTTTGAGCCACAGGGCCTGGGCTCTATCACACGGCCGTGTGACCCCTGTTTTGAAATTTTTCATATTTTTACTAAATCTTCTGATTTGTTTCTAATTGGTCCCCGATTATTTCTAAACTATTTTTAAGGCCTCGTAGACCCGATTTTAGACCCATGAGTGTATGTTTCACTTTAAATTACATAATAATATAAATTTTGACAATTAATTAGAAAATTTGATGCTATTTGATAATAAATGTTCTGCTTTGTATTGTAATACTCCGTAATCCTACTCCGGCAACGAAAACAGGTTAGAGGTGTTACAAAGTATCTGTAAGGATTGCTTCGTTTTCCATATTGACTAAAGTTTATTTGGCATGGCATGGTACTAAATCTTCCGACCAAGAAACTTCACAATCACAGTCTTGGACGTCCGTTGTGCAATAAAATCATGAACCCGTTCAGAAAACTTAATCGAAGGTATCCCATCAACCACTTCCTTCATGGCATCACCTTCATTTAAGATGAAATTTTCATCCTTTTGCGACGAGCCAATATCGCCAAAGGTACCTAATAACTTGTCTTTCCATGACACAGTGGTTTTCTCACTTGAGCCAATTGACATCCCCGCTCCATCCACAATAGAATCACCAAAATCCAGAGGTTCATTCGACCTCTTCCCAATCTTCTTCATTGCTCGTCCTAAGGCTCCATCAACAGTCAACACCCCGTCAATCATTTTTCCTTAAAACTTTTATTATTAGTTTTACCCTTTTTAATTTTCCTGAATAATGATATGTTTCAACAATGGAAATAAAATTAATGGTTGCACTTCATTATAACCTCAATAATTATTTACTTGTAAGTCTTTTATATACCAAAATATAATATGAAAACAATTAATATCTTCAAAATAATATCTTAACTATCATGATAAAACTTTATTCTCTCAATCTATTTTAAATTTAATAATTCTTTTCCTATTTTGTTCGAGTGTTGAGATTTACTAACATTCCAGACCAACAATAATTAAGAAAAATTGGAACCAAATTTCACCGACTTAATTAAATGACAACAACTCAATCCAATTATGTCACGTGACAGTGTTTCAAATTGGACCGCTTCAATGTAGTTGATGTTAACGAAACATTGACTTGTCATGATTAAGACAAGCAACTATCTGAACCTATTGACATGAATCATGACTTATAAGTCAAAAACGACTTTATTTGTTTAAAGCTTCTAGATTTTAAGGGGAGAGAATGGTTGTGAGAAGTGAAGATGAGGTTTGAGATTTTGTGGTTACACTTCTAGTGCTATAAAATAGAATTCCCCAGTTTCAAGTTCACAGTTCAAATGCCATAAAATGTACTTTCCGAGCTTTGATACTTATGTCACTATTCTTAAGAAAAGATATATAGCTTATCGAATATTTTAAGAACAGATATCTTGCGGCAACCGTAAATCTAGAACAGCCTGGCCTTGATCTTAAAAAGAATAATAAATTGCAGTTAAATCCTTATAAAACTATAAATTAATATAACGGTATTGAATTTTTACCCAAAAAATTTTATTTCAATTTTATTCCCTATAATGATTTTCTAACTTTGGCTTGCCTAGCGGATTTAAATTGAAACCCCAAATGTTGAAACAACACCCAAAAAAATGATTGTACCATAAAAGTTCCAAATTCCTTTTTCCTTTTTTTTTTTTTGCATGTTTGTTTAATTTTTGCCCATCTTCTCTTTAAACAAATGTTAATAGATATAAAAGACAACTGATAATAAGCAATCATTGAAACAAAGTAAAGGTTGATAGTTGAAACTGAATTTCAATCGGGGAGAAAAACCAATATGGCTAAAGTGAGTGAGAAGTGGGAACAACATAGGAGGTGAGGTGAGGGAAAATTGGTCCTGCAGTTACCGAGCTCATGTACCATGTTAATACAATTATGATTGAAGTCAAGTCACATCCTGCACAAAAAAGGAAAAGAGAGGAGATAAGGTCCACTATACTACTAAAAATCAGTAAGGAAAAAAGGTAATATAATATCTCCACCTTATCCTATGTATATATCTAATCTTTTGTCATTTTCCCTATTCGTTTTTTATTAATCGAGAATTTACTTGGATGACAGGCATCCACAAAGTGAATCTGAACTTAAGCATGCAGGTAGGCATGGAGATATTGAAACAGTTAAGTCGTGAATTGGCCATCAATAATCAGTTTAATTCAGTGGTCAATCACCAGTTATACAATTACAGTAAAAGAATTAGAGTCCCTAATCAACAACCTTCGGAAACAAAATATGATAACATAAAAGCAAGTGGTTATAGGTATAAAACAGTTTTGTTAGTAAACAAGCTTTCTAATTCTACCACTAAAAAGTTCCACATACCACACACCTTAGAGTTTATAAAAGATTTAAAATTACAATTTATCATAAACTTCGAAAATAACATTATTAAAAAAAACAACCATGAACATGGACCATAAAAAAATAATATCACCATGACAAGGCCTACAATGGGTAGGCGGAAAAAAAAAGCAGTACCTAAATTGAATATCTTTATAACAAAATAGGTAATTGCTTCGACAGAGTGGAAAATATTTCTCAAGAGAAACAAGAAAATGGAAAATAAAATATATCCCATTATTATGAATAAATTTGATTTACTTTGGATTACTCCGAATCATAATACCAAACTCAGATTTGTAACCATATAAAAACAAGTTCACTATAAAAAGAAATCAGTAATGATTGAGATTGAGATTGGGATTTCAGAGTTGGGCGAAAGTAGCGCAAATATGAAGAGAATCTTTAGATATAATAATAATAAGCCATAATAATAGGCTTGAAAAAGAATGGCAATCAACCATTACAAAGGGCAGCAGCTAATGCTAAATGCATCAGATGATCTACATGGACAAAATCAGGGCAACCAACCAAAGGGAATGGCAAAAATCACAACCTTCTCCCAACTATACTGTGTATACATAAATTCACTTATAATCAAAATCTTGTTTATGTACTGACAAATTACACAGGCAACTTGCCCCCATTTACGTTTTGATTGAAGATTGAACCAACCAACCAACCTCGATTTAAAGACGGAAAGTAGTAGCAAAAATCTCAGCGGATCGTAATTGTCATTTGCAGATGCACACTTTGATTACGTAAAAGGAAGTAGTCCTTCAAATCGACACTACCGAAAGAATTACATTTATCCAACAAATCAACAAGCAAAGGTCACAGATGCCATTTCAGTGCTAACTTGTTGCCTCACATTGTCATTTGCTTTTTGTTCATGTAGAGTGCCACTCTTTTGTGCAATGTCACCAAAGGGAGGTAAAATCTAAAATAGTCCCTAATTGTATATTTTAACAGGCTTCTCAAAGGTGTGCCGGTTCTGCAAAGAAGCGTGATTTTATTAGAGTCTACTATTCCGGGCATCGCCAAAGGCCAGTCATTTTCGGACTTGGAAAAAGCAGATAGATTAATCGTAGCCTTAAAGAATATCTTTATCCTTAGGGTATGTTTCTTATCAACTGATTTCTGCTGAAACTTTGGGAATACTTTTAATAAAGGGTTATTACCTGATTAGCAGCATAAGCTCTTTTTGGAGCATTGTCAGAGTGCTCCAGCCCAAGATACTGCTCCCAAGCACCATAAACATCTCGTCTCTGAGTATATGTATAGTAAAACCAAAATTAGAGTAAAATCCTAATGAAACTTGGAAAATTTTTCAAATATCTATAAGCAAAACAATGTGCACACCTGAAAACGACTAGATACAATATCAGAATCTTGAAGGTACTCCGGCCGGCCAAGTGAGAGGAATGCAAACTTCCACTGAAAAAACAAATAGGATTCATATAAATAAAACGAAGAATACATAACTGAGAAGGAAAAACAACTAGTTAAAAAGAAATATTAACACAAGATACATCACCATCAGAGTTCCTAATATACATCAATTCAAATTTTATTTACCCAGCCAAAAAGAGGAGAGAGAAAAGGGGTTGAACACGTTAAGAATTAGGGTAAATCAGTGAGCACAAGTTCACTTAGGATTCAGGAAGTACAACAAACCTTAGCAAAGTCCTCATCAGGAACTTGCAGCTTCTTTTGTATTCGGACTTTTATTTCAGCCAAAGTCTCACCTTCATGAATCACCAAGAAAAAGGGCTCTCCAAAATTCAGAATTTGCTGTCAAAACAAGAGGCAAAAACATTGGTAAGGAAACATAATAGTGATAAAGTAGTAATAGGCAAAGCAAAATGGCAACTGAAGATAAGATGATGTGAAAAAAATTTATTACCATCTGGTTCTGAGCAGTTTCTTTAGTGAAGTGGTAAACATGAATTAGGCGATCATTTGGACCAAGATTTTTCTCTTCTTCTGGAATCTGTAAGATTAAGAAACAAAGATCAAAACCAGCACTCTATAACTTAAAGAAAGCCATTATCCAAGAAATGATATTCAAAAAATCTAAACCAACGAAATACAAGAAAAAGAAAATGATTCCTTAGATCATAGCAGGAAGCATGAGTGCATGCATAAGAGATAGAGAGCAGGGTGGAGGAACTGACCTCTTCTGCCCGCAATGTCCAGTACTGGTCATTTATATTCTCAATCTTCTCACTAGGTGGGAAAATCTGCAGAAATGTGATGGAAACAAAATTTTGTGACGAAAGCGAAGAAAAGGGAACAATAGGTGAATAAACGAACCCCAAATTAGCAAACCAGGAAGAGCAGAAATACAAACCACATAAAGGAATATACAATTCAAGAAACTAACCCATGAAACAATCTTTTCAACAAGCAATATCAAGTTTTAAACAGATAAGACAACTGATGGCATTAGAAGATTATGAAAAATACGATATTAGGCAATACATCACCCATACATCCAGATCAAATTAAATAAACATGACTCATTCCCCATTTCCAGGGTAAACACTGATATGAGCAAAAAGTAACCATGATAACATGACATTCAAACCTTGTAGATCTTGTGATAGAAAACTTCAAGCAACCGCAGTTCTGCATCAGGATGAGACAACTCTACCTGTTTCCGAAAGATTATTCACAATTTTTACTCTATTATTTAAGAAATTATCAATAAAAAGTATACATGCCCTCAACATGATCATTTGACCCATCAAATGAAAGAAAACTTACCTTTGTCTTAAGATCATTAATCACATCGCCCACAGTGCTCTGTTTTGGAAGCCTAATTGTATGGATAACAACCTGGATCACAAAAAACCCACTTTTAGTGTACTACAACAGAACTTTTACATCATTCATCAAAACTCTTAAATATGATCCATATACTCACTTCATCCTTAGTAGCATGATGAAATGCTACCTTCAAGGTTTTCAAACCTTGTAATTCTGGTAGAGGGATGTCTAAAACTTCATAGTATAAAATATCAGAAGTCTGTCAACAAACAAAATTGGTTAGCTTTTAGCCGTATCATCATTTGGCCTCTCAATATGCACTGCTAAGGGGATTTGATTATTACCTGATTGTAGTGGACCAGCATGTCAGACAAATGATCCACCCCACGATACTTAATAGGCTGAGGTTTGGGTTGCTGAGAGTAACAATTGTGAGATGTAAGCCTGATTTTTGACGGATCATTCAAACCAAGTTTCTGAGCTACTCTTTCAACAACATCATCATAGGTATAAAGCCTTGACCTAAACATTCAAAAGGAAGGAGTGTAAGGCCTTGATCATCAAATTGATATTTAAAATAGCAGAAAATACCAGTAAAAAAAGGTATGTCAATAGAAAAAAAGTACAGGAAGGCAACTTCAACTGAAATTTTGAACTTACATCTCAAGACAAAAATCATCTTCCTTGGGTTTCTCCAAAGACCGAAAGTGTACAATCTACCATAAAGAAATTTAAAAAAATGAAAATATTGCTTTAGCGAATGAAGCAAAAAAGCTTAATCAAGCTGGATATAACTGAAGGGTTGTATATTCCAAGAAATGACTGAAAATGTACAATCTGCCATAAAGAAATGTCTTCACAAATAGGATAACAGCTTAATATGCCTTTGGACAGCATTCAAAAGTGAGCCAAAACAGTTTGAAGGCTATGTGAGTATATAGAGCTTTTACTGTATCATTAATAGACAAAAAATATAACCATACACCTTATACTTTTTCGGATAATGAAAAGACTCATAAATACATACAAATGAAAGGGCTGCACTCATCACTCATCCAAACAAGTAAAACCTCTAATAGCGTTTTCTCTTGTATTTAGTTTCTGGGTGGCAGTCCTGCTAAGTTTTATGTATAACGTAAGCAAACCGGAATTAATTATGCTGATAATTTTCTTTAAATAGAAAATGCAGAACAAAATGTGATTTTACTATTTTCATTCATCCAATGCATTTATTTTCAAAGAGTGGAAAGATTGAATTGTTTAAAATTAGGGAATTTAATAAAGAAATAGATGGTGCTTCTGGAACCAAGCACTATTATTTATAATTGTAGATATCATGATCTTATCAATCAAACTCTGAGGCCCATTGAGACAACGAAAGTAATGCCAATGCTATTAAAAAAAGTTAACTTGTTTTCTGCTTTAATCTATTAGCAATGCTTACCAACATTAGCACATGCAACCACTAACCTAATATGCCAGATCAAAAACTGCTCATGGAATTAATGAGTGCGACCAAAAAAGCAGACAAATAGTATTCAGTTAATCAAACTACCACTGAGAGAACAAAGTGCTCAATATATTGCACATTAGCTCCTGAATATCATGAGTGAAAATCTACCTTTTATAGGTCTGAATATTCGTAGAAACTAATAACCCAGGCATCAGATTGGACTGAAAAGATGCAAGACTAATCTACCTACCACACATCATCCATCACAATCATACAAAAAGTAGCTATATGACCAGACAGATCAACCCTCACGCTTGACATCCATCAAGACTTCAGATGAAAATGCAGTGAAAACAATAGAATAACTGCAAGAAGGTAGTATATATAAAGGATAAACAGAATGTACTTGGCGATTATGCACATATTCCAAAAATGAAGGAACATCTGGATAGCGGAATTGTTCAGTGCTTTCAACAGGAAGAGACTTTTGAAAGCAAACTATGTCACCATCCTCAAGCTGCAGTGGAAAATGATGGAATATCAAAACAGTTAAATAGGATCAAACCAAATAAGAATTGTCCCAAGGACCCAAAATGAGGTACAATGCATACCTGGCTAGCTCGGAATGTAATTTTCTTGTCAATGGGTTCACACATAACACTGGGCTCAAACTTAATTTCCTGTACATTAAAGCATACCCAAGTATCATTCCTCATTAGATTTTCAAAATTTATGCAAACGCTTGGACAAAAGAACCAGATGGACATTATATCCATTTCACTGTCAAACACAAAAATATACAGGAACTATTAACTAAGTTATTTATCAACTGTTCAAGTGAAAATAACTTAGAAAATGCCTGAATAGTTCCAACTAAACCACCATAGAGGAAGAAAAAAAAAATGTCTTTTCTAGAACTATGCATTAGTTTCAATTACCATCTCCTCAAACGCAAGCAAAAAAGAGAGAAATGACAGGAAAGAGTTAAAAGAGAACTAAAAATTGCACTGCTGTAGAAAGAATAATTGGAAGCAAACCTCGTAAAGGTTGATCTCTTCATCAGGAGCATATCCTGCCATTTTATTTAATTTTGATAAAATTTCAATCGGCTTGCCAGTGCTTTTCACAAACAGCCTTCCAACAAAGCTGATGCAACAGAAAGATAATCTCTTATAAGATTTCACATAATTCCCCGAAGATAAGGGGAAACACGCAACATGAGACAACTTACCGAAGCTCTTCTTTCTCAGGATTATAGTGCTTAAAGAAAAGTAAAATATCCTCCTTTGTCTTATCCGGTGGAGCAATTGGGCGTAAATCCTGAAAAATAATGTTTAAGTCATGAAAAGAATACAAGATGACCACAAAATTACCAAGGGGAAGAGGGCAAAACTGGATGAAACACTCATTTTTAAATGATTCATATACATAGGATTTGCCTAAAGAATTTAGCAAAAAGGAGACAGTTACAAATCCAACTTCTATTTAAAGGGCAGATAAGTAATTCTGTGCTGGACATGAGTGAAGCTTAAAACCTCATGGTCTGATTCCTACTTATTCCTTTTATATTGGAGGTTTCTGAAGCTTTGACCCATGGTCACTACTCGCTAGAACTAAGAGTTCAGCACTCTACCAAAAAACAACAAGGCCATTGGAAAATGCCTAACTTCTATGGTGACAACAGACAGCCTTTTGCACTGGGAAGCTTTTAGAATCCCAACTAAGGCCTATCCTTCAGTATCTCTCCTAGTTCTCATTTTTAAATGATTCACAGACATAGGATTTGCCTAAAGAATTTAGCAAAAAGGAGACAGTTACAAATCCAACTTTTAATTGAAGGGCAGATAAGTTATTCTGCGGTGGACATGAGTGAAACTTAAAACCTCATGGTCTGATTCCTACTTATTCCTTTTATATTGGAGGTTTCTGAAGCTTTGACCCTTGGTCACTACTCTCTAGAACTAAGAGTTCAGCACTCCCAAAAAACAATAAGGCTATTGGCAAATGCCTAACTTCTATGGTGACAATAGACAGCCTTTTGCACTTGGAAGCTTTTAGAATCCCAACTGAGGCCTATCCTTCAGGATCACTCCTAATTCTAATTTTGGATTGGAGAATGAAGATCCTGAATGAGATAAAAGAACATAACTAGACAGAAAATTTAAGAGATGGAAAGCCAAATTACCAGTCCAAGCTCAACCTCCAAGAACAACCTCAATTCTGCATTGTGAACTTTATTTGATACCTCCCGCAGTGTTCCAACCTACAGTGAGGAGATTCAAAGTTGGGCAGAGTTAGATCCTTGACAAACAAAAAAGGAAATTTCGGCAAATTTCTATGTTGTCCAGGTTTTTTCTGTATTTTTTTAAGAAAAACATGTATAAATGTATACTCATTCAACAGGAGAGGCATGCAACAATATGCATGCAAAGGTTGTAGAACCAAAAGGACCTTAACTATGCTGAAAAAAAATGGAAGCTAAAACTAGACACAATTACTCCTGAAACAAGGTTTTAGAACCAAAACAGTATAAGTGGCGCTTAGGAATATTACAGATTGTGTTTCCTCCAAAGGTGTCAATGGTCGGTTTGGACGGTATGTATGATTTTGACGCTTGGCCCACAACCAGAAACGCTGAAATTGCACTGGTATGCCAAACTCTTTAGCAATCTCTTCCTGCATGCACCAACAAGTGAAATCATGAACACAGGATATAACTATTACCATAACTGCCAAGTAAAAGGCAAGAAGAAATCTTTTTTTTTTCCTTTTCTCTGTTTACCATACCTTAAACACATTGAAAGTTATCTGCTTCTGAATTCGAAAACTCCTGACTTTATCATGATCCACAAGATCAAAATATATATCCTTCCCAATTTGCCCTGCAAGATCATCATCTCGTGCAACCTGGACAATCATATAGCTGTAAGAAAGTACTCTCAATAATGCTCCATCCAGCCACTAAAATAATGACTCAAACAACAACCTTTATAATAGTGTAAAGGTGTGCCTCTGCCTTCTCTTTTTTCTTATGCTCCTTCTCTTCTTGTTCTTTCTTCAACCTCTCCTAGAAACATCATAAAAAACATTGCACATTAGATTGTGAGAAAGGGAAGATCTGAAATGATCAAATTGAGAAACAACTCCTAAAATCAGCTGGGTAAGAGCTCATCTGTAATTGCTCTAGATAAAGCAACCCAGGAGACAATCATATGAAATTTCAATGGTTTCTTCAAGCCAAGCTTGAGACTACTAAATATGCTGAACTATCCTAGTTGGAGCCATAAACAACCCGAACTCAAACCCAGCTAGGGACTAGTTAATAACTCCCTTCCACCACATCTCTCGACTTGGCTCATTTTTAGCTCTAATATGTTAACAACAGAATCTTACCCTAAGATGTTCGGCAATATCCTTCTCATCCACATTACATATTATCTTGTCTTTGTCACTTTCACGTATATACACCAGCATGTATGCATTTGAGTATTTGGTAAATTTAAAAGGAGTATTATTGAATCCTGGATTTGTCTGTGGTAACTGGCACATTAGAAGAAAGAAACTTTGTTAAATCATAACCCTGAAGATACATATAATTAAAAGAAAAAAAGCTAAAACAAAAAGTTCATAAACAGTGCGTAAAACATACTAAGATAGTACCTCTTCTTCACCACCATACTGCTCCTCCAATGCCCTTTTCATATCTTCTTTCGTTACTCTTTCATCATCAAATTTATACCTGAAAAGCAATACAAAAGAAGTATCACCTGCAAGTCTCCGAAGCGCATAGCTGGCATATGTATGCTGTAAATAAAGTACCTTAAATACAATCAGCATATGTTAGTTTAATAGTTGTGCAGCAGACTAAGCATTTAGTAATCAATTCCTTTTCTTCTTTCATTTTCTCTTCTTTTTTTTTCTTTTTTTTTTCTTTTTTTTTTTTTTTTTTTTTGCATAGGATTGAATGCATTAATATGATCCATACCATTGATCAGAAAGAGTCGGCCTGATAAATGCATAATAATGTCCACCATGCACCCCACCACTGTGAACGAGGACACTGTAACCAAACTCAAAGATGTAAGCAGCAGCTGTTATTATAAGCATTAAAGAAACATAAAGTAGCATGTGCTGTCACTAAATTTCTGCACAAGCACAATCAACTTGAGAACAGTTACCATCTTTCATAGTATCATTAGAGAACCCCGGTACATGGTTTCTAAACTTAATGTTATTATAAGCAGTGAAGAAACATAAAGTAGTATGTGCAATCCATGAAATCTGTGCACCAGCACAATCAACTGATATGTGTAAACAATCTTTCTACACATTATTAGAGAAACCAAGTACGTGATTCATTTCTCAACTTCTGTTTGTTTTTGCTCACCATCTTAAAGTAGGCAATTGTTGAGGACAGTTGAGGGGAATGTAACACAGAATCAGCATTCTCTAGCCTCTCTACATCAGGAAGGTAAAGATGCCTCAACTGAAAATTCAAAAATTTTAGGACAAATTCTTTATCCAATTATACCATCTTCTTTCGAATAGGGTCTTCACAAAGTAGACTATTCTAAGTCCAACATCTCCTTCATAGTTCATAAGTCAGTAGAAAAGTAATTATCAACCCTAAACCTTAGAATTTTGATGTCCACAGGAATATTAGTAATTATCTTCCAAGCTGGATAGGACGTTAAGTCAAAGTCAATTGGGTCCCATCTTTAATATATTTTAGGTACAGTGCTTTTCCTTTATACATTAGTTTGGGTATCATTACTTAGCCTACCCACTTACCAAACCCTAATCCTAGTAGACAAGTAAGTATTTGCCCATCTATATCTCTTTGTATTGACCAAACTTGGTAGAGTGGATTTAATCAAGGATATGAATTATTTTTTCTTTTGAGAATGTTGTTATTCAGTAATAGCACTACATGTTCTTTTCTCTTGCTAGTTGCTACGGTGTTTGAGGTTTCAGACCACCTTCCACATAATGTTGTCAAGGGCACCAAGCGCACTCAAGGCGCCAGGACCTTTATATAGCCTGAGGTGCAAGGCGCAAAAAAAAGCGCTCACCCGAGTAAACCGAGGCGCAAAAAAAGTGCTAGCCCGAGTAAACCGAGGCCCAAGCATATAAATATACATGTAAAATGTATATGAAAACATATGTAACTAATACATATAATTAATAAGTACTAATTAATTAGTAAAAGAAAGATAAATTTCAATATAGTTCAATTTATAAATTCAAAACATTGTTCAATAGTTTAAGTTTGATGATTTACTTAATGTATTGTAAAATAAAACACCATAAGAGCAAAATTATATATCATCATCAGAAACTAGCTCTAAATTTCCTTCATCTTCTCTTAAGAAGTTTTAACCTTTAAGAGTTAACTAGATTTTTATATAATAAAATTAGATCAATAATTAATTAAAAAATCATTTATTATATTTTATTATATTTTTCTTTTAAAAGCAAAAATAATATATATAAATAGGAGAATAGAATGGCTCTTTAGTGAGGCGCGCTTTTTTTGCGCCTAGCTTTGCAACAAAGGCGCCCAAAAGCACACCAGGCACTCGCCTGATTGAAGTCGCCTCGCCTTGAGGTGGCTGAGGCGGTAATGGCATTTGCGCTGCGCCTAGGCGCGCCTTGACATCACTGCTTCCACACACGACCCTCTTTGAGATAAAAAAAAATCCCAACTAAACTAACCCTAATTGATTTAGGCCCGAACATATCTATTTCCACCAAAATGACTTCACAAAAAGATACAAGTATACAATTTTTGTTACAATGAAGCCTGTACCAGATCCTGAACAATAAAAAGCCTTACCATAAAACCATTAATGAATTACTACTAATGATACAAGTTCAGAAAAATATATATCAAAGATATCAAAGAAGTTATAAAACATCTAGAAAGTATTTCCACCATGAAAATGACTAAATACTTTTTTTTCAAGTCAAAAGAAAATGTGAAGGTATAAAATTTGGATATCCTTCAACTTTCCATCAAAAGCAGCTTATTCTAGCTACTGGTTACCAAAAGATGGAAATGGAAGAACACAGCTGAGACAGGATTAATGCTTAATGTTATAGGTACCTGTGAAGCGTATAAAGATTGCGGACTCTCCTATCAGCATCTGGTGATAAGTATTTTCCACCATCTCGGTCAAGGTCAAGTTGCAAAGGGAACTCATAGCGATCATTAATCTACATAACAAATGGAAATATTAATTTTACCATTAGAATCCAGGATAAAAACACATTTAACAACTGTTAGCACAACCCAATAAAAGCATGCAAATAAAGAACTAATATCTGTCAGATGACAGAACTTGCAGCAATTCCTCACTGAGTAAGGAATGTCAATTTATGCTGAAGACATCAAACAGGCGTAATGGTGCCTCTTTTAAGTTTTTGTTACTAAAAGCATCCACGGTGTGTGTGTCACATAAGGATTTCTGTTCTCTAAACAAAATGAAGAGAGGCTGGAAAGGCTACGAAGTTAGTTTTAAGTTTTAATGCAAAACTTCATCAAAACCACACAAAAAATTTAGCATCGCAATACAACTGCTATTAATAAGATGTAGAAAACTAGTAATTGTATTCTGCCAGGTGAGTTGGTTTGAACCCCACGCTTCCAAACCAAAAAAAAAGACTCAAATATTTTACTAGCACAGAACATGCCAACCGGTCATTCACAGAAGGGGAGGGGGAACCACTACAGGTGAGAACCAACACCCCCCAAGCTTCGATTCTTTTACTTGGTCTGGGGACTGGTCCCCTATGTAGTTTTAACCCTTCATTTTTCTTGAAGTGCATGTGTCCGACACATGGATATGATGATACGACCTCTAAATACGTGGAAAGACACAGAAATATCTGACCATACTCGCGCCAGGAACATACTGTATCTGACACTCACACCCAAGTCCGACTAACAAAGCCAGTCAAAGGGAGCATAGCACGCCCCTTGCCAAGCACCATTCCCAGACCTAGCTAGCACCTAGCAGCACACAGTTAGAGCTCATTACATCTGCTATTTTTTGCAACAATTGTTTGCATGTATTACGAGTTCAACAAGAACATATAACTATTTTTTTCTCTACTTCTGCAAAAAGGAAATTTATCATCATGTATTATTAAGCACTAACAGTGAAGCCCCTGGACTGCACATGCACCATTGGCTATGAAGAACCACGCAGAATTAAGATGTTATAACTGCTGACCTTGACCATAGTGTCCCGCATAAAATCATATTCAAATCGCTTAAGCTGAAGCTGAAGGACCGGAGGGAAGTCAATAAACAAGACACCCTTCTTAGCATCCTGCAATAACATCATCCAAAATGCAATTATTTAAACAGGAAAAGATATTACACAGAATCAGATATAATGCACTGAACAAAGGATAAAACAATTAAAAGAAAAATGAACGCTTGTATCAAGAGAGAACTTCAAAAGCTACCCTGTTTCAGAAATTGCAAAAGATGGCATTTTGTTACTACCATAGCAAAAATAGCCAGATTTTGTACACACTGGCCAAAATAGTGGCTCTTATGCAGCTTTGAACCACTGAACAATGATCTAACTAAAGGCAAATTTGCTAGTAATCAAATAACTTATGATGTATGCACAGATCATCCTATCAGTATTGTCTTAGAAGCATGAAATTAATTGATGAAATCCTATATCTACTTTAATCAACCTCATCAAAAGCATCATCTAGAATCTAGCATTTTGCAAAATACATAGAAGCTTACCTGCAAGCCATATTGTTCGGCATGATATTTATTATCACCTTCAAGGCGCTCAACCTCTACATACTTGTCAAAAGAAGCGTATACATCATGACAGCCTTTAACATCAAGCTGAAGATCTGGTATAGGCAAAAAGTAAATTAGCATCACATGGAGAACAGGACATAAATTCCAACCAGTTATTTCAGAAAAAAAAAAAAAAAGATACCATAAAATGACTCCTTCCTTGTAGATTTATAATCCACATTAATGCACTCAATGTAATTCATATGGTGCCCCTCAAACAACTGCTGTATGGTGCCTTCCACAACAGTTCCCTGGTGGCATAACAGAAGCAAACAAAATTTACTTCAATTTCAAATTAGAATAAACTCATGGTTAAAGATCATTGAAGCTTTTTACCTTCATTTTATCTTCAAGTTTTTCACACAGAACTCTATTAAGTTCTTGAACATCGTGCTGCATGAAAGAATCATGTGTGTCCCATCCAAAAGATTTGGTCAGCTCTTTTGTTGCAACACTGCTGTCACTGTACTGGAGTTTGTAAAATAAACTCTGCAGAGCAAGAGGGATGCTTCCTGATGGCATATCATTCTCAGTTGTAGGCATATGATACACTGCCTGAAATATAACATCAGAAGCATTAGCAAAAGTGATCCATCAACACATCAGTTCAACAAGACATGGAGCATCAGTACTTACCTTCCTGAAGTAAGGAATGTGATACAGAGTTTGAAGCAGAGAATTCATGTAACATGTTGCTCCTTGATTTTTAAGTCCAACATAACCAGTTTCCTTCTTTGAGTCATATGTCCAGTAATCAACAATCCTGCGGACAACCACCTCTGCTTCAACAATCAAAGTGTCATTCACAAGATACCCTCTGCAAGGATCATATAACTCGCCGAGGGGCATAAAGGATGTAAAACCCCAATCACTTTCTCGTGCATTGAACTGGTGCTGTGTGTCTGTAAAAATCCAAGTCAGGTGCAAATTTAATAAGCTTATCATTATTCTCTCCAATGGTATGACCAAATTCACATCAAGTTACAGAAAGATACTAGAGAAAACTAAGACATGAACATGGTACTAAAAGCTACACTAGCGCACAAACTATAGATTCAAGAGGGGGGGGGGAATGGAACTGAATATTAGTCAGACACTATACATGCAAGGAGAGTAATATGGTCACAAGGAAAAAGGGAATTGTACCAAAGAACAAGGACAAAAAATCTTAAAATCAGCCAAGTTTAGTCATGTCTTTCAATCATCAGAAATGACAATGATATCAAGAACTCCATATTGAAAAAAAGGGAATCATAAAGGCCACATTTTCTTTTTAACCTGATCAGTAATCAGAGATAACCTGCCTTTCATTGCATCAAATCTACATTAGACTGTTTACAATAACTCCTAAATGATGAAACAACATAACAAATAAGGATGTTTTAGAGCTGGTATTGATCATAGCAAAACAAAACTGATTCAATGAAATCCAGAAACAAACTAATTTGATGTTATAATACCAACGGAAGAAAATACTGAAACAGTGTACAGATAATCTACTTAAAGGGTAATACCTTTTCTGATAGAATATTTATTATGAATTTGATTAACTACTGCCAAACTGAACTGGGCATATCTACTCCACCCATAGGGTAAGCTTGCTGAGTCAGCAACATCCAAATACATAGACAAATGATCCACATTGTTTCCCTTTGGAAATAGCAGTATTCGCCTAAGCAATTCAAACCAGAAGTATCAAATCATCAATTATCATCGCCAAAAAAATATAACGAAAGAAAGAACAGTAGCAATATCAACAAGGGAAAGAGATATACCATTTATAACCACCGACAACGAAGACTTCAGAATAATGCTTCTTAGCGTTTAACCTAGAGAAGTTTTCAATCCTCCAAGTGAATCTTGATGAAGGAGGATCCTCAACTGGTTGATTTTCCACAGTATTTGCAGCTTCGGGTTGCGCTACAACTAACAATTAAGATATAAATCACAAAGATCATAATCAAATTAAACCCTCTTTTCAGTCTACCCAAAAAAAAAGTAGAAAATTTCGGAACTTGCATTGATGTAAGCGAATCAAAGAAGTAAATTTCTCAAAACAACAAAAAAAAGTACCTTCCATGGGCTGGTGATTGTCGGTCAAATCAGACTGTGGGACGAGCATTTCCTCATCTTCTTGTTGCTAAAAAATCAAGGAAAATTTCAAAAAAGAAGTTATTAAATCAGAAGAATCAGATCCATCAAGAAACCAAATTGGACAAAGAAAAACCCTAAAAAACTCCAAAAATAAATCAATTAATCAAAAAAATCATAAAAAAGGAGTAAAAATAGAGAGAAAGAGAGAGAGAGTACATCGATGGGGGCAGGGGCCATAACAGTCATAGCTATGAAATTGAGAGGTAAACAAGCTTACGAAAACAAGAGGAACGAGAAAGGGGAAACTAGGAGAAAGATTTTTTCTCTATTTTTTGGGTTGATTTTATTTGGTGATTTTATTACAGTGAAGAGAAGCGAGGAGAAAGCAAGGTCTTTCGATGGTCTTTATTTGGGAAATGGGTAATTTCGGAATTTCAGTCATTTTCTGTACTTCCTTTTTGTTCTTGGGAGATGGCTAATTGGATACGGTCAAACACATATACTTTACCTTTACCACTATTCGAATACGATGTATGATAATTCAATAATACAAATAAAAAATAGAAAATAAAAGCTGAACTTCGGGCAAAATATAATTAAAAGCTTTTTTTTTTTAAATTTACCAAAATAGGCTCGGTAAATAATTATTTACCGGAATGGGTCATTTTCTCCGAAAACGAGTCCACATCAGCACGATGTCAGTGTACGTGACAGGAAAACGCGTCTTCAAGGGTGCGCTTTGTCCACGCGGACAAAAAGCGCACTGACGTAGACGCGTTTTGTTGCCACGTCAGCGCGTCCCAAAGGACGCATTTTCCGTGCGTGAACAGTGCCAATGGTCATTTTTTTTACCTTTGGCCCCCCAACGGTAAAAAAAAACTATAAAAACCCTCCACCCCTTCATTTTTTTTTCTCAAATTAATCCTTTCTCAATTATTTTCTCAATTTTCTCTCAATTTCTTCTCAAATTGCTCTCAATTTCCTTCTAAATTTCTCTCAAATCCATATTTAATCTCAATTTGCTCTCAATTTCCTCTTAAATTTCTCTTAAATCCTTATTTTTAGTTAATTTTAAAAAAAATTAATTTTTTTTAAATCATAAAAATTTGTACGAATTTAGCAATGGCCGGAGAATTGATTCGTCTTGATAACAAGCACATATCCGTTGAACAAATGAAAATGGTAAGTGTTAAATTTATTTTTTAAATATTATTTAATATTTTTTATTTATGCATTTTAAATAATTATTAATTTATTATTTGTTATAAAGTCAGAGATCGGATATTGGAATGCTATATCCGAAATATGCATGGTCCTCCATCACCGTTGGTAGAGAATTACTTGCGGGAAGCGGGTTTTTGGCACGTGGTGACGGTAAGTCGGGGATGCAAGTTTGACCCGAAACTTATCAGTGCGTTGGTTGAGAGGTGGAGACCCGAGACGCACACATTCCATCTTCCATGTGGAGAGTGCACTATCACTTTGGAAGATGTCAATCTGCAATTAGGATTGCCGGTGGACGGGTAGCTAGTGTCCGGGTTTGTTTAATCTGGCGATTGGGGAGCGGTGTGCTACGAGCTTTTGGGCGCTATTCTGGAGAAAATTAACGGAGGTCGGATCGAGATAGGCTAGTTACGAGATACATTCCCGGATCCGGATGATGATTCAACCGAAATAGAAAGAATCCAATATGCTCGGGCATACATTCTTCAAATAATTTGAGGTTATCTGATGCCGGACTTGCCACGGAACTTCGTACATCTAAGATGGCTGCTGAAACTCGTTGATTTTAGAGCAGCTGGTGAATTGAGTTGGGGGTCTGCCGTGTTGGCAACATTATATCGGGAGATGTGCGGGGCGACGCGATCGAGTAAAGCGAAAATCGGAGGTTGCCTGTCACTACTGCAGTCATAGGCACGGTTTCACTTTCCATTTTTATGTCCTCGAGTGGACTACTCATATACATTCTCACTCATAACGAGGTAAATTTTATATTAGATTTTACAATTATTACGTAAATTTTTAAAAATAATAGTATGCTAAAAAGTTTATTTAATTAAGTGGAACTATCCGGCAAGTTATGCTCGATTACCTACCTCTATTGAAGATACACGGCTTCTATTGGACCAACGGTCGGAAGCACAAGTAAGTATTAAATAAAATAGATATTTCCATAATGAGATAGTCGATTGGTATTTAGTATTTAGTACATAACTAATATTTCCATCATGGTTATATAGTTTGAATGGACACCATACGAGGATCCGACAATTCGGGTAGTAATTCCGGATGAGTACTTCCAAAATCCAAACGGTTGGCATGTGAAAGTCCCATTGGTCAACTTTGCGACTGTGGAGATGCACCAGCCGGACAGAGTATTACGACAATTTGGATTCTGACAACCGATTTCCGTGGCACCTGAGGTGTTGGATGATCATCACAAAATCGACCTACGGCAATTGCATATGGATTAACCGAGATTCTAGTCACACTACATCCAAATATGGGAAGATTGGTATGACTATATACCTACTCGGGAACCGATCATCGTTCCAGAATTAGCGTGCGTGCTGGAATACATGTCATGGTTTAGGATTAATGGGAAGCCATATTTACTCTCGCCAGAGAAGAGGCAGCGACAATTGCGTGTCCAAAGGGAACGACGTGGCCCTTTAAATCTAAAAAGAAGGGACGACGACGCAGGCCCATCAACGAGACCCATGTTAGAGTATGCCCAAAGATCAATCATGAGATGGTTGTAATAACATACTTGATTTATTATGTTTATTAATATAAGGCGTTACCATTATTATTTCAGCTTTCTTTTACGTATATAAATAAACTGCTTTTATAATAATGTCCCGAGAATAATATGATTATTCTTAAAAGTTCCTTAGTCAAGTATTATTGTTGGATAGGACAACGATAATGCATTAAGACTAACGTGTAGTTGATTGATGATAAAGAGTTGTCATTGATATGGAATGTCAGAATCATTACATGAATATGTGTGTTAGAGAACAACATATTGGACTGACCCGTTATGAGTATGTTTCTTGGATTATTATGTAATTGTCACGACATTACTCATAATGATTAATATTTATATGATCCTCAGACTTGAGATCATCATAATCCCAACATCGTGAGTTGTATATTTTGATACGATCAAACGTAATCAGAATCGGTTGTTCTATAAAGACCGATGTTGGATATACCACAATCTATGTAGAGGATATGGTTGGTCGGTATAGGATAAGTCCCTCCTACATAATGGGAGTAATATCTTAGGCCACTTGATTAAGTAAGACTAGAAATGCATGGCCATGCTCAAATAAGTTGATATTAGATGTCATACTTATTTGTATATCGTAGTCTGCTTAAGAGATCAAGGAACATGGAATGGACAATGCAAGTGTGACTATTCCATGACTTGTGTCCAATCCGAGATAAATGACTTAAGGATTATTGCATAAAAGGTTAATCATAAAAGGTTATGTCGAATCATGATCTCTTGTGACTTAGGTAGCAATGATGCATTGCTAGATGCCACTCATTGTTCGTAGCATTAGAATCGTTCTAGTGTTATCGCTAACGTTATAAGAACCTCTGTGGTCACACCCTATAGTTGAAATGAACGGAATATACCATAGTTGGTATTGTTTTTGTCGCTTGAATTAAATTAATTATAGAATTAATTTAATTCGGTAATCAAATTTCAACACATTATGTACAAGGTTGTTGTACATATAGTGAGGACATGAATTTGGTTAGCATAAGAATTCAAATAAATATATGGTTTACCGAACTTATATTATAATTAATGTAATTATAATTTTCGGTTTAAAATATTATCATATTTATTTAATTCTTAAAAACCCTAAAAACAAAAGGATATAAATAATCATGTTTTTCTTTGTTTGAGTCTAGCACCGCATAAGAAAAATAACTCTCAAAATTGTTTTGGGATTCCTTCCGTTCAGTAGTCAACTGGGTGGATTACGTAGAGACCGGATCACGATAGATTACGGTTTTGGTTCGACAAACAGATCGACTACTTGTTGTTGAGGTGTTCTTGTCTACTCGAATAAACATTAGGTAAATTCAGAACCTTGATAACCCCGGTTTGTTCCTCACACATGGATCCATGGTTAGGGTCGCCGATTTTAATTTTTCATTGCACACTGTAGGGTGCCATGATCCAACACCCCAAAAATTTACCCACCAATCATCGCCCCATAACTTTATCGAGCCTAGAGGTGCTCATGGTCGGGCCACCTGACTGACTGACTCACCAAATATGGGAGGGTTTGGGTAAAATATAGGTAGAAATATGGGCTTGGGCAAAAAACGAAGCCCAATTAAAAACAGTGCCAGCCTTGGGCACCACTTTTTGGCTGCCTTTACCCCGAATATAATAAATATATTTATTTTTTATTTTAAAATTTTAAAATACTTTTAAAATACTTTTTTTAATTTTAAAATATTTTTAAAATACTTTTTTAAAATTTTTTAAATTTTAAAATAATTTTTTGGTATTTATTTTAAAAACGGGCCGTGTCGGGCCGGGCCCGGGCTTATGAATTTTTTCCTGGGCCGGGCCTGGGCAAAATTTTAGGCCCATATTTGGTCAGGGCCGAAGTTTTTTCTGGGCCTACCATGAGCACCTCTAATCGTGCCCAAAGAATAAGATTGAAACACGATCGCCTTGAGCCAATAGTTCAACCGACAATACCCACGACACAACCTTTTCAGATGATGCCAGGTGCGTATCCTAGCCCTTTTATGTATCCTAACCCTTATATGTTTCCTTTTTCTAGTCCCATGGCAGGTTGGAGTCAATGGCCCGGTTCATCTTCATTTTCGACTACGTCGATTGGACCGTCGATGTATAGGCCATCGTCGCAGGAGGGATCACAAGAGTGGCCGTCGTGGAGCTCTTCTTTTTACCAAACACCATCACCGTATGGGTTTCAAACACCTTCGCTGTTCGTGATGCAAACACCTCCACATTCACTATTCTATCAAGGTGGCTCATCGTTCCAACACTGACAACCAGATCCCTACCGATGAACGGAATCCTCACGAGCAACCACAAGCCCACGGAAGTCGGACAAAGAAGGAATTCAATACAGAATCATTTAATTACGACCACCATGTGGCACTGAATCCGGCGGGCACGGAGATTGATTTTTATTTTAAAATATTTGTACAAAATAATTTATATTAATGTAATAAAATACAAAATAGTTTAATTTGAGTATTTTGATATTATTTGATGTAATAAAATACAAAATAGTTAATATTCTTAATAATAAAAATTATTTTAAATAATTCAATTACTCACGTAACCCTAAACCCTAATTTAATTGATTTTTTATTAAAAAACCATAAACACGAAACCTAATCCAATTTTGAAAAATTATAATTAATTTAATTAATAAACCCTAATCCCCAATCCCTTATTCATTTAATTTTTTCTCCAAAATCCTAAAAACCCTAAACCCTAACCCTAACCCTAAAAACCTAAAACCTAACGTGGGAGAAACGGGTAAAACGCATTCCCTGGGGAGCATTTATGTGGCAGCAAAACGTGCCCTTAAGAGAGCGATTTATGTCCACGTAAGCAAAGCGTGCCCTCAGGGACGCGTTTTTCTGCACGTCCCCTGACATCGCGCTGACGTGGACGCGTTTTCGAGGAAAAGGGCCATTCCGATAAATAATAAAATACCGGGCCTATTTCGGTAAATTTTTTAAAAAAATAGGGCTTTTAATGGTGTTTTGCCCCTGAACTTCCCTTTTAATCCCTTATAATAAATCTAATCTATAATTTAGTCCCTTTCTTTTCTGTTGGTCAATCAAATAAAAATAAGATGAATCTTATGAAGAACCGAGGGGAAAGCTTTCACTAGAACCACTAGATCATAAAAGGAAGACACTATTTCGTCTTTTCCGTTAAATCATTTAAGTGTATTTAAATTTTATTTAATCTTTAAATAAATTGATTAAATCGCTAATATATTTGAATTTTTATTAAAATTTTAAAATTACTGAAATACTTATAAAATAAATTATTGATATATTTTTGTCTGAATGTCTTAAATATTATTTTGTATGAATGTCTTAACACTATTTTTAACCTTACAGTCTATCCAAACAAATCTAAAACTAAAATAATGAAATTCCATGCATTGGATTAGATTTATTTTTCATTTTGGATTTGGTTACGGCGGAATGATTCCAAAAATAAGAATTTAATTACCACTCTGCGTAACCAACGGAATCTGCAACTTACTGATATGATAATAAATGATGATGTAGGAAAAATATAAGGTAATTTCATTGGAAAATTCCCTTGCTTCAAATAACAGGTCAAAAGATGACTTTTAAGTTGGAAAAAGAAAAAGAGATGACTTTTAAAATAAGTTTGTTACTTTGATTAAACAATTTGACACATTGCCTGAGGTCAGAAATATGACCTAAAGTACTAAAGAAATAGAGATTAACATAATACTCAACCAAAATAGAGATCATAAGAATATAAGAAATTCCTGGAAAGTTTAAAAACTCAGACTCAAAAACAATTCACTTGTTTGATGGAACTTTCGTCTTAAAGGTTTAGCTCAATCCAGCTAGAATTTAAAGCTTAAAGGATTACTCATAGCTAGAGAAGACCAAAATACTTAACCCTAATCAGATATTGCAATACAAATCGAAAGAAATCAGGCTTGATGAGAGTATCCTGCCAGTAAAGATGCACAACGCTCTTCTCATCGAGTAATTTCCGAAAAATGTTGCATACGTAACTGTGATGTTTGTTTTGACGTCAAAGGGGCAAAATTAAAACCCCATCCGTAACAAAATTGATCTTAGGCTCCTTTTGAGAGCCTAGACGGCAAAACACCCACCACATTGGGGGTGCAGTTATACAGGTGTATGTACGAAGAAGACATGTATTGTGACAACAGTAATGTTTCCCTACACATATCCGTTTGGTCTCTCTCCACTCTGTGCGGATCTCTTCTGCATGCTTGCTTCATAATGTTGAATAGCAGCATCTAGAGCCTGCACAAGTCACATTCAACAGGAGCAAACTTCAGAAAATAGTTCAACCTAATTAACCAACTTTGATTAATGATATGCCCTAATAGGCATTGCTCGCTGGCTCCGGAATGTATAGGAGCTGATTTCATCCCATAGGACACGAGTCATGACTGCACCTGCATGTGCTGCTAATAACATCTGCTCATGAGGCTAATGGAATTAGAATGACCCGATCCAAAACCAGCATATGCAAGCCAGTAGTTTAACTTCGGAGCCCAAAGTTCACAAGAATAAGTGAAACTACTACTGCCTAGCAGTTTAACTCATGTACTTCCTCTGAATTCTCCCTTTCATTTTTCCGGACTTGAACTAAGAATTAAGAAAAGTTCACACCTGATGCATTGGACGAACAAGGAGGGAAACCTGATGCCGAAGCTCTGATGGGACAGATCCCTTAATCTCCTGGAATTTTATGGCAGACTTATAAATTATTAAAATTAAGTGTATCCAAAAAAGAGGTAAAGCCAAAGCATCTTCAACAAATCATTCTAAGAAATTATGCTTCAGCATCACTTAAGCCAGGAAGATAAGAGAAGGGTACAGGAGGTAAATTAGACAAAATAACTGCAGAAAGGGTAGAATCGGAAAGTTGAGTGAAGAAACTTCAGTTTTTTTTGACATTTACCTCTAGCTGTGGATAGATATTTGACATGGCATCCTTTAATCTGTTTACCTGCATACAGTTACCGAATGAACAACAATTCAGAATGACGATTTATGAAAAGAAAAAAAATTATAATCAAGAAAGTCAATCACATTGAGATTAACATTCAGAATGCAATCCTTTCATTTACAGTCGTCATCAGCTTTCAGGACACTGTTAATAACAGATAAATACACAGCATTTCTGAAAACAGAAAATGTCCAAGAAAAAAAAAAGACAGATTTTCCCTGTAAATACTCAAAAACAGCCTAGCTTCTTGTTTGAAGAAATGGTTCTTTTGTAACAATTTTTTTCCTTCTCTCTGACTCTGTGGGTGTCTATCATTATATGCAGGACAGAAGGAGAGAGTTGAGGACTAACACAAACAGTTGAAATTTTATTTAAAACTTGAATTTTCATCCATTGAGAGCAAACATAATCAACCTTAATTAACAAGGTACTCAGCCAGCTCCAGGCTTTTTTATAACAATAAGTGCAGCATTTACCTTCGCATAGAGGTAAGTGGTGGTGATAGGATATGATGCCCAAAAATGTTTGAGTAGTTCAAGGATTGATGTCCAATGCTGGAAACATTCAGAAGTTCTCTATAAGCAAACCAAAGTCTAGAAATAAAATTATCAAATTAAGCAAAATAAAGATGCACAGCCATAAGGGTTAAGGCAGAACAGGTAATGCTCCAAAATCCATTGTATAAAATGCAACTATATCAAGTACACTAGCAAAGAAATCTCACATGCAATAGCTCCTCCTTAGTTTTCCTTGGTAGTCTATCCAGAACACTCTCTTGAGGATTTTTCCCAATATGATATTTGGTGTTGGAGATACTATTGGTCAAAGCATCTAAAACCTGTATGATAAAGTTTCACTGTTAGTTCTTATACCCACCACTTTCCATTATTAACAAGCACCATGAAAATATTGCTGTTACTTGATGAGCAACTTCAGGTTTGACAATAGGCTCCTTCAACCCCATAGCTTTAATCGATGAGATGGACTCCCTTAAAGAACCATACACCTCCTGGGTGCTCAAACCACATTTTATTTGTTCAATTCCACCAAGTGCATCTCCAGAAGTTCTAAGTGCATTAGCTTGTTGAGAGTCAAAATAATCCCGAGGGTCCTGGTTTTGGGCACACACAAATAAGGTATCTACAGAAAAGCATCTATTAAAACCACTTGATCACAGGAGTCACCTTAATGCAAAGCGGTGCTAGTGGAAGAGTATTTGGTCCCTGAAGATCTTCTATTTCAGTCATCCTTGATAACCTATCTAACCTCTCACGGCTTATATCCCCATCGGACTCTCCCTTATTTGATGATTCTAATGCAAAGATCAAACGTAAATACCCATTCTACAGCATAAAACCACAGTTGTAAAATAAATTAGGAGAAAACCAAAACGAACTCTGTTTTGACTGAGCAAGTGCTTCTGCTACAGCCTTCGTGTCTTCCAACTCCACATCTACATCCAAATTCATAGAACAGATGCAATCCAATGAGACATGTATGTTTTTGAAAAGAAAAACTGGGCGTCAAGTATCACAAAGCCATTACTAAACCAATATATATATGTGCAAGAAAAAAATAAATAATAAATAAATTCTGTAGTGGTAAATAAATTCAAGGGAAAGCCTTTACCTACAGCTCTTCCCTCAAGAACAACCGCAGCATGCCGGTTAATATCCTGGGATAGAGATCTTTTGTATAGCTCATTTTGTGATTCTGTCATTTCCTTATTACCTTCACGAAAGATCCCATGATCCTGCAGGTTAAGAAACATAAACAGATATATTTTTTATTTTCCCTAAAGTTAAGACTGTAGAATTCATCCATTACAAACCTCAAACAAACATACATGACCCAGGGGTCAAACTTGATAAATGAAACCAAAAAATTCACTTTTATCTTCAAATTATCAAAAAGCAAACCTCCAAAAAGCAGTTACAAAATGAATTAATTCACTTAAGTGATAGCATCAAACAAACCGGAAGATGTGTATAATCATCACCCTCATCAGCCTCCATGTCCAGAGTTGGGTCAACCCGCCGGATCTGCAAAGAACACATTATACAAAAGGGTAAAGACCATCCTCATTCATAGTATTATTCACAGGAGAGAAAAAAAGAAAAATCAACAGCGAACGAGATATCCCAGTTAGGAGATTATGTTTACTAGGTATTTTATGACTTTGATTGTAATGTTTATAACTATCAAGGCTATTCAAGGTTACTTTGAGGTTATAATTGGTTTTTCTTTTTTAAATTTTACTAGGGTTTTGAGGTAATTGTAAGTAACTATGTTATTTTAGTTTCAATTGGGTTTTGCAAACCTAGCCGTTCATGCATCCGCAACATATTCGTGTAACTTTTCAATTCCATGGTCAAGTTTAAAGAGTTATATATTTATACAAATTTTGACATATTAGTACATTTGTGTCACTTTTTCGTGTCATGTCATGTTTTAGTTATTTTTTCAATATCGTGTTCATGTTGTGTCCAATTTACCAGGTCAAGGTTTTGGATATTGAACATTGAATTATTGAGATTTCCCACTAAAGGTTCTCTCTGGTTCTCTTCCTAAGTTCTGTTTCTCCTTCAATCTCTTCTGTTTCCCTCTAATTGCTTCTATCTATTTCTGATTTTCTCTCTTGATTTCCATATTCTATCTGTTCCTCCTACTTGTCTACATCAAGGATTATTCCAGTTTTAAGGGGAAGAAAGAACAAATAGCACCTTCTTCTGCGCCTCACTTGCCAGTATGTCATCCTGCTTTAGAAATACAGCAAGTTCCTCATCTTCAGCAGCCTCTGCTGCAGCAGCAATACTGTTTTTCGTACTATGTAGGTATTCTGCTCTAAAATATTTTGTCCAGAAAGTCCTTTCTGACATCTATAAACCCAAAAAAAAAACAGACGGTAGGGCATACAGAAAACATGCAGAATGAATCATACTTAATGGTCATCTTCAAATAGCCAATATAACAATAGGGTCATTGTTTACAGACCAACTGCTAGAAGAAAAGAATTGTTTCAATGCTCCAGGTACCTTGTTAGGAACATAACTTAAGAATGCACGGTGAACAGCTGGCTTCTCAGCAAATATCTGTCATATATGATCAAGCATTGGTTATACTTACCAAGTCTGACAGCCAAAGACTAATGATTAAACTAATATTTTACATTTGCATATATAGTAGAAACAAAATTTAAGAAACAAGATAAGTTTAAATAGGTTCTTGGTATTAACTAAATATAATGAAAGAAAGAAAAATGAAAAAGATACCATACTTGAAGAATGACCTCTGGTGTCAAATTAAATGTGACTTTGTTTGTCTGCATAACAACAGGACAAAGATAATATAAATCTTCTGTATCCAACTTAAATTCGAAAATGACATTAAATAAACTAATATATGGTAATTGATCTTGTGAGTGAGACATAGGCACCTGGGATGGGAAAGATGTAAGCAAGTATGCGATTGTTAGTGAGAGTGAAAGAGAGAAAGGTTGTACCCGACCATCAGTTGATGGTTTGATGTCAGAAATCATTGCACTTTTGAAACCCAGCCGCTGTTTTGTCTTTTTGCTAACCTCTCTATCCAACAACTTCTGCAATTTAAGCAGAGGAAGATTTTAATATTTATTCCAATTTAACAGTATCCACATAAGAAAACAAAGGCCTAATGTGCAGTTAACCTTTCGTGTTGCCCAAAACTCAGTTTCTGTGAGGACACCACTTAGCACAAATTGCTTGTGAAGTTTCTGCAGTTCACTGAGAAGAAGAAATGTCATTTAGTAAGTTCTTATCAGCTCAGGAAGTTCCATACAGTAGCAAAGAACCCAGCCAAGCAGCAGTAGAGACTTTCAAGCAAAAGAAGAGCCAATGACATATAATAAGAAAATGTTTAAAACACACATTCAGTTAAGAATTTTATTTTACATGTGAATCTGCTCAGAATACTTAAGTAGTTGTCACAACGCAACTCACATGATCATTACCTTATTTATCCTATTAGGCTTAAATGATGTAGATATACATATAAAAGGCTATTATGTATGACATCCTGTGTCCATTTCAAACTAACATATTTTACGTTCCACTAATCATGCATAAGAACAAAGGAAAACTTTTGTTGCTAAAATTTTCATATTTACAAAGATACAAAGTGACATATCTCCTAAAAAGACACAAGGAGATTATTTCAGAGCAAACTTACTATCAACACCTTGTGATTTGTTTTAACTCCCTCTAGAAGTTATGGTTTACAATTTATCTAATATCAACATGACTTACATTTTTACAAACCACAGCCCGACTAAAAGTTCCCTTATCTATCTGAAATCCTTCCAAGCAAAAAATTAATCCTGTAAACCACCACTATGTTAATTACTTCCCCTTGCAGCATGTTTCTTTCCTATTTTCCTGCTCACCTTAAACTTTTTCTTATGTTTTCTTAAGTAAGCCTCTTCAAATCCTCAAGCCAACCCAGTCGGCATTCACAACACAAACTGGTATGACACAAAAAGGTAAATTTACCTATCTTCCTGTAACTCAAGTCGCAGCTAAAATAAGCCTCTCAAAACCCTCAAGCCAGCCCAGTTGGCATTCACAAAACAAACTGCCATGACACCAAAAGGTAAATTTACCTATCTTCCTGTAATAACTTAATTCGCAGCTCCATTTCAGCGGCACTGAGTTGCTCATCAGGATATGAAACAGTAGGTTTTTCAGAAACTTCTCCACCCTTTGCAAGAACTTTTCCTATTCATGATAAACAAACATCACATCTTGAAACAAGTGTGCTAAAACTTCAATTAATACAATGTAACATGCAAAGCGTAGAAGAGTGAAAATAAAGGAGAAGAGAAAAGGGGATGTTTTAAGTTTTGACTTAAAACCACCTCAGGCCCATAAGGGCTAACGATAGAAATTAAACAGAATTATACACTTGTTAAGAGAAGCGAAAAGAATCTTTAATGCCTAAAATCAAAAGCAAGAACAAGCTAACACCATTGATTAGCCATTCATGTTAATAAGGAGGAATAGAAAAGGAAAAATCCTTCTCAAACAATTTACCAAAAAAAAAAAATTTAAAAATTCAAAAACATGCATGACAACTGCCAAGAACAAGGAAAAACATGAAAGCAAATCCTTAATCAAATCCTAGAACCATATTGTGCCAAACTCATTTGACTTGAACATGTAACTTACCCACAAAATCTCGACATTCTTGGAGATCTGAATAATTTTCGAACTCAAAGATGAAACTCCCATTCTGAAAACAACACATAAAGAAAATTTCAACATATCATTGATCCATTAAAAAAGCATTTGGATTCAATCTAAATAAAGACTAAAATAAATCAATAACCAAAACAATGATTATCCAACCCGATGTGAAACATATATTTAATCAACATAAACAAAGATACCTGATTGTTAGTAAGATTAAGCCATGGCGGCTTATTTGATCCTTCCTTCGTATGCTTTTGGCCTGCAAATTTCACCATTTAAGCAGCATCATTTAGACAGTACGATAGCGTGCATTCATACCAAATTACACACAGCAATTTACCTTTAATGTATCGAAACTCCACATCAAGCTTTCCAGCTGATTTAGGATTATGAGGCACAAATAAAATTTTCTCAAACGTCTGTACAAAGCAAAGTTACTTAGATAATTATTTCTTCGAATCATTCAATAATTATTCAACCATTACAACATAAAACTACATATATTAATACAACAAAATACACCACGAACTTAAACTTTTTATCCTATATAATTCCAAAAAAGTGAAAATAAAATTTAAAAATATCTATCAGTAAATACAATGCGTATAAATTTCAAATTTCATAAAAAAAGAATATGAATTCTAAACATCAGTTCATTATTCTTTTTCAACATTAACAAATTTGAAATCCAGGAAATAAATTCAATAAAAATAAACAAAGTAAAATGAGTACCATTCTAAGAGTACCGGGAGTTCCTGGATCCTTGATTGTGGTCTTATACTTAGCTCGCTTAGTCACGTGAGTGCTCGCCATCTTCGATTAATTAGGACAACAATTTACCAAAAATTAAAAAAATATATTATTGATGAAAGAAAATCAAATAATTAAGCTTTACAGTTTTGTTTATATTGTAGTTAGAGAAAGAGAGAAGGGATCGAGCAGGCAGAGTGAGGAAGAGGCGACTGAAAACTGAAAAGCGAAAGATCAACCCAGAAATCCAACAAAGGATGCATCGGAACCTGGGAGAGACAATTATTGAGAGAAAATAAACTTCAAAAAGAAAAACAATCAAAACTGGGCTGTATAATTGGATTGTTGAGTTTCAGGCTCAAATATATGATTCAAAATTGGGCTTCTTTTAAACCGTTGGGCCCTCAGACAAACACTGCTTTTGAATTTGATTCGAAGCCCAAAAGTTATAAAATGCAAATTGAGAGTCTACTAGACCTATAAAAACAAATATCGATGATCCAAAACCAATGTTAAGTAATTCAGTTTTTATTCATTATAAATATCTTTTTAAATCGAATTATTTTAATTTATTCAATTTTCGATTTTGAGTTTTCAAATCGAATAAATTAATTAAGCATAATATAAAATTAACTCAAATAAAAATTTTCCAACTTATTAATTTATAAATTAATTTAATCTAGAATTAAATATTCAAATATAAAATATCAATTCAAATATACAAAATTATTCCATGAAAACATCACTTTAAAATACGAAATGTCCTATTTTAGTTATTTTAAAAGAAATTATTAATTTAGTCACTTCAAATAAAATAATTATTTAAATTAGTCACTTTCATTAAAATTTTCTGTTTTCTACTAATAAATTGTTGCGTGACGCATTAGCTAATTGAGTGATGACACGTGGTATTTTTTTATTAATTTTTAACCTAAATTTAGGGATCTATCTATAATTAGTCCAAACACTTTTTTTTTTTAAGTTACTTGAAAGAAATCACATTGGTTTCTATGTTGCGTGTCTTGCAGCTTATTTCTTTTCCATGCTGCTGCTGTTGTTGTTGCTTTGCATGTTATCTAATTGAGTTGATTTGAGAAGATCAAGCTCTTCAGACCACCAGCGGAAATTGGTGACTGCCATCGGAGGCAGAGCAACAAAACTAAGCGCTATCCGCTTTTCCACCAAAAATTTCAGAATGTTTAGAAGAACATGTCTTTTAATTGGAAATAGATTAAGATTTGTATTAATGTTCAGACATCACATGTGAAAAAGGAAGGGAAAAGAATAAGCTTAGGCACTCCCAGGAATGGAAAATCCAAGGTTCTTGATCCAGCATTTTCTGCCTTTTTAGTTCAACTTCCTTGCAAATTTCAAAATTAAGATTTTCATCTTATTGATTTTTTAAATATTATTTATGGTCTTCCTTTCCACAGTATTAATTTTAACTTTTAATTTTAGAATTCCTTTTTATTTTAATTGTTTTATTAACATATGTAGATTCAACTTTGCTCACTGTTATATACCATTTTTATATTTTGAGTAAGAATTGTATTTATTTTTATTTCAATACCATAAATTGGAGATTTGTATTTTTTTTTGACATATGCAAAGACAATAAAGAACTTGTGAATTTAACGTTCCACAATTCATTTCTAATGTCCAAGGTGAATTAAGGATCCCGGAAGAAGTTGAAATCTTGATTAAAGGAAAAGCAAGAAGATTTTTAAATTAAGGGTAAGTTTAAGAATGCTTCTCAAAATATTTTTAGAACAAAAGTATTCTTAAACAAGCTACTTTTAAAAGAAAAATGTTTCTTCCAAATTAAAATTAGCTCAAAAATATTTTTTTCAAAAGTTGAAAATTTTAGTTTTTATCCAGAATGTTTTTTTTCCCCAAAAATACTTTTAAAAAGCACTCCTAAATTACGCCTAAGAGAATTTCCAGACTTAAAATTATTAGAAAAGCGAATAGACATGAGAGAAAAAAAGTATAGAAGATATTGCACAGATTTACTGGAAAGTCTAATGGGAAGGACTTTTACCATTACGGGCTACTTGAAGCCACCTATCATGTGAATGTTGGGAAATAGAGAAAGATGAATCTGATCATCCAGTCCCTCTAACGAGTGCTCAATGGATACCCATTTTGTTTGCATTTGCTTGATTTCTTTTATGATTTTTCGGTTATTTCTAGTGATTTTGGCTTGATTTCACATTTTATAAGGTGATCTAAGTGTTATTTACAAATTGAAAAAGTTTGGGATGGAGGTTTTAGTATATGACCGCATGCAATCAAAGGAATAAGCCCCCAAGATGATGAGAGGAAGCCTAATACTTAAGAAATTCAAAAATCCTGTGTAGAATTCCAGTTCAGTGTTTTGACTAGATCTCAAACTCCAAAACTTGATTTTATATATATGATAAATATTGATTTCATAATTTATCTGGCTTATGAAGAAAACAAAGGCCCGAAATGACAAGAATCAAAAAAATGAGCGGCAAGTCCCGAATTCTATTTTAACTCATTATAGGAATTTTATCATTTCTGCCCTTTTTTTGCGATTTCACCCTTCAAACATATCTTATGATCAAAATCATGGGTGGCCACCTTCTGGCTTAACTATTTTATTCTCTTAGGTTTTTTAATAGTTTTCTCTTCTTCTTTTTTTTTTGGTAGAAAAGGATAGGATTAAGCGATTATATTAGATAAAACCATAATCAATAGTAAATAGACATGTTGCGATCTCTTCCCAACAAATTCATGACCGAAGCTGGTGGGGATCTAAATAAATGTATCAAAGAGCTACATGTATCAGCACATTTCGTCATGTGATCAGCAACACCATTAAAAGTTCTCGGGATATGTCGGATACGGATCTCCCATTTCCGACGCAAAACTTGATGTAACAGCCGCAGTTCCATTAAACTACTACTAGTTTCTCCACCAGACAAAAGTAATTCAACCAACAAAGCATTATCACACACAACTTTATTGAAACCCTTTTGTCCCAAGCTAAGAATAATCCTTCCAACATCGCTCTTGTTTCAACTTTAAAGACTGACTCGTTACCGAAACTCATCACGTAGCCCCATAACCAATTTGCATTTGAATCTCTAAGAACACCCCCAATAGAATCCCTTCATTCCAAATTCGACACAGCTCTATCTAAATTGAGTTTTTCCAATCCGTTACAGGAGGAGTCCAACTCAAAAGACTCCTCATGGTCCCCAAGGATTTCATTTGCACATCTAAAACCCGATAACTCCTAGCCCACATGTAGCCGATATCCACAATAGCACCAATATTCCTGTGACTATTAAAGAACACACACTCATTTCTACTATTCCAAAGTAGCCAACACAAGATTAAAAACAGTGTTTGCCACTCCATTCATTCACAGTGAAGATTACCTTTATCCAGCAAGTTCCAAACTAACCATTCCTTCATTGACAAAGAAAAGAAAATATTATGGGCTTGTCGAGAAACCATTATTCCCCATATAGTCTTAGCAAAAGCGCAATCTCGAAAAGCATGAATCCCTGTCTCTAAACTATCAGTACACAAAGGAAAAAGACCATCATTTATCATATGCCTACGTCTTCTCTCATTATTTGTCAATAATCTATCATGCCATAAAAGCCATAAGAAAACATGTACCCTTTAAGGCGCCAGAACTCTCCAAATCATCTTCCAAACAACAGCATCATCAGAAACTTGGCTAAAGATAAATATTCTTATAAATTGTAGATGATAAGAAACCATCCTCTTTCATCCATTTCCAAGCCAAGTAATCTTGTCCTACAACATCAGATGAGGGTATGATCACTGTGATCTGTTGAATAATGGGGCGTGGAACGAGATTAGTAAGACGATCTCAATCCCAAAAACCATTCTCAGTCACTAAGTCACAAATGCACAATGTGTTATCAGGTAGACCTAATCCTCCAAAAATATCTCGCAAGGGACCCATCTGCCTCACCTATACATCATTCCAAAAATTCGTCATACGACCATCGCCAATTGACCAAAAAAATTACCCACAACTTCTAGCCAAACTCGTGTTAGTGGCTTCCATATGAATGAACAGTTGCGTCGAGAGATAGAGTTTAGAAAGCGCCCATTGTACATTATATTTCTTCCTTAACACCCGAACCCATAGAGACTCGATATTCACAAGCAGACAGTAACCAAGCTTCATTAAAAAAATCTTGTTCTGATTACATAACTTCCGCAAACCCAGTCCACCACTATCCAAAGGCCGACAACAATCTTCCCAAGAAAGAAGGGCAATTTTCCTTGTATTATTAGTTGCTCCCTAGATGAAATTACAAGCAAGTCTCTCAATTTCATTGCATACAGAAAAAGGCACTCGAATAGTAAACATAAAATAGTTGGGAATGGCAAGAAGAACTGACCGAACCAAAGTTATTTGTCCTGCTAGCGAAAGTTTCCTCACATCCCATCCAGATAGTTTTTGCCTAACCTTGCTTACAACAAAGTCGAAAGTATGCACAATAACTCTGTTATGAAATAATGGCATGCCAAGGTAACATCTAAGATCATCCACTTGGTTGAATCCCATACTCTCTCAAATCACCTAAATAACCAAACTAGGAGTATTAAGAGAGAAAAAACATCTTCGACTTGGACTTCTTAACCTTCTGTCCAGAAAAGTAACAGAAAGTTTCCAGTATACTACTCACCACAATAACTTGATCCCTACTAGCTTCACAGGATAACATAAGGTCATCGGCAAAGAAAATATGAGACAAGATGGGCCCTCTTCTTGAGAGGAACAAAGGCTTCCAACTCCCATTCACAGTCACCTCCTCAATAAGGTGCCCAAGCCTCTCCATATAAAGGACAAAAAGATAGGGTGATAAAGGGTCACCCTGCCTTATACCACGTGACAGTTGGAAAGCGTCAATAAAAGTTCTTTTCCATAAAACTTGGAGTGAAGTAGACGCAATGCAATATGACACTAATTAACTACTGAGGAATTCCTGCCATTAACAAAGTATCTCGCAGGAATTCCCAGTTAATTCTATCATAAACCTTTTTGAGGGTCTATCTTCATGATCATACCATATTTTTTTCCTTTAAAATTCCTCAAAGAGTGCACCACTTCTTGCACCACTATAATATTATCGACAATATCTCTACTTTGAATAAAGCTTGATTGGTTCTAACTTATCAATTTCACCATCAAAGGTCGCAGACTGTTAACAATAGTCTTCGTAAGAATCTTATACAACACTGAACACAAGCTTATAGGCCAAAATTGATTAGTTCTCTCTGGATTCGGTGTCTTTGGGATAAGAACTAGTAACGTTCTGTTCAATTTCGGATCCAACCGTAGCCCACCCAAACTATATCTAACAAAAGAACACACCGACAGTCCCACAATTTCCCATTAAGTTTGAAAAAAACTAGCCTAAAACCCATCCACACCAGGGGCCTTTAAAAGAGCCATACTAAACATTACTCTACGTACCTCCTCATCCAAAACCACTGAAATAAGAGTTATTGTCTCATTAAAGGAAAGTACAGAAAATTTACCTCGACAAGGGAAAACACTACTAGTCACATAGTTCATGGTATAAAGTTCCTTAAAAAATTGCACCACGTACTATTTTAACACATCCTCCTCAAAACACCATTCATTATCCACCAGCAGACCTTCAACTTTTGTAACACCCCCTAACCCTAAATCGTTGCCGGAACAGGATTACGAAGCATTACCAGACATATAAGATAACTTATAACTAATTCACAAATAAATAACATACATAGCTTACTTTAATCAATACATCACCTAGATACATGCCACATTATCAAAAGAAATGTACATCACTAAAATTTATCTGAGGTCATGATTGCTCTGGATACTGGACCGGACACTAGCTTTCTACTAACCTGCGTACGGAAACAACCGTACGCTGAGTATGGGTATACTCAGTGGTATTACCATAATTCAAATTTATAACATTAATCGATAAATTATATACATTTAATTTATGTCTACAATTATTCATTAATTTTCTCATACTTTAAATCAACTTGATAATTAATAACAATAAGCAATATTTCAAATCTTGTATTTAATTGTATTCATACCTTATTTCACTATCTCAATTCCATTGGATTTTTCACATCTCATTCCAATAGTTCATTTCAATTCATATACAATTCATTCAATTTATCACTATATTCAATATCAATTCTATTGCAATTTGTACTCATTAATATCATATAACAAAAATTTACTCTTAATCACATCATGAACTTTGGGTTCATATATTCAAATCCCATATATCGATTTCCAATTCACATATCAATTCACAATTTCACTTTCTCATTTCTTTCCATAGCTCAATCAATCACACTTATTCAAATTTTCTCATTTCAATTCAAATTTTCTCATTTCAATTATTTACCCCTATTAACAAGACTCAGACCTTGGCGAATACATGGATCCAACCAAACACACCAGAATGGCACCCAGTACCTCATCGGATAGTTCGAAGCAATAGTTGACACCCAGTGTCTCATCGAATCAAGGTCGAAGTATCCCTGAACACTTCCAATCTTATGGCATGCCAACTATATCCGACTCAGCCCAACTAGTTAATAGGGTATTCAAATCATTTTTCTATTTCAAATTCACTTTCAATTCAATCACAATTCAATTCAGATTCACTTCCCACTTTCTAATTAATATACAATTCAATACCGATACATATTTCAGATATTCACATATAATCATACTTCGATTCAATTCAAACCACTTTTCAATCAATACACAATTCACATATTCACACATAATCATAATTTAATTCACTTTTATTCAATTCATATTTTTAATTCATTTTCCAATCAAATTCAAATCACTAAGTATTTTTCAATCAATATACATTTCAAATACTCACGTATTTTCTTCATTCAGTTCAATTTGATTCAATCCAAATCACTATTATCATTTCAATTGCTTACCTAATTTTACTTACCATGCATTTTAATTAAAATATAACAATTAATAATAAATAGATTTGAATTATAGTAATACAAACCGTGATTCTCGTGTCTACGCCTCGTCCACTTTTTCTTTTCCTTTTTTCGTGGATGCCTCGGGTGCGATATTAGCTACGAAAAATCAAGATAATTTTCATAATCATTAATACAATATTAATTTTTCATCTAATACTTGAATTTCTATTTTATTTTCATCTCAATTTTAATTTAATCCCTAACTAAATTCATTTATTTTTCCATCTCAATTCATACCTCATTTCTACTCAAATTTCAACTAACCTTAAACTTAACTATCTAATTTTTATCATCAATCCCTAATTTCAAGATTCTTTCAATTTAGTCCCTACTATTCAAAACTTACACTTTATTTTATAATTAAATCCTTTACTAACTTTTAACTTGAAATTAAATTAATTTAACCCTAATTCTTTCATTTATTCAACATAATCAATGTCTAGAAATCTAATAACTTCCAAAATTTCAACATAAATCCAATAATACTTTGTTCTAGGATTCCAAAAACTCAAAATTATAAGAAAATAGACTTAATTAACTTACCAATCAAACCTTAAACCTTGAAATCCCAAATTTTCTTTCTTTCCTCCTTTTCTTTTCTTTCCTTTCTCCCTGTTTTCATTTTGCTATTCTGTTTCTATTCTCTTTTCTATCTTTTATTTAATTAATAATAATATAATATATAAATATCTTTTACTTAATTAATAAGTATGTACATATATTAATTACAAATGTATACATATATTTATTACACATGTATTTATAATTACCACACACTTGTCACTTTTTATGGTTTAATTATTAGTTTTGTCCTTTCACCTTTTCTATTTTATAATTAACTTTCACACTTAATTCAATTTAATCCTAATACTCAATTAACTTTAATTTAACTAAATTCACTTAACTAAAATCCAATTGATGATATAATTAATTCTATAAATATTTTTAATAATTATTTTACTAGTCCGTTTTACCAGAATGGAGTCCCGAAAATACATTTTTTTTCAATTTTGTCCTTTTTAATCAATTAACCATCGAAACGTTAAAATTTCTTAACGAAACTTTAATACTACCCTAATGACACTCCGTAAATATTTATAAAAATATTTATGGCCCAGTTTATAATATCGAGGTCTCAATACCTCGTTTTTGATCCAATTTACTTAATAATTTCTTTTAAATCACAAAATTCACTAATTCAAAAATATTTCTAAAATCACGCTTAACTTATAATTATTAATTAATAAATTTTTCTAACTTTTTCATCGAATTTAGTGATCTCAAATCACTGTTCTGACACTACTGAAAATTGGATTGTTACAACTTTATTCCGCTTCCGTCGTGCCAATGTACGACTATGAAAATAAAATGTATTCCTATTCCCATATTTTAACCATTTTGCTCTGGATTTTTGAAACCACAACAACTCTTCATGAGCTAAAACTTTCTCAATTTGCTGTCCCAATTTGTACTCCTGTCTATAAAATGATTAAGATGAGAGAACCTCAATGACTTTTCGAACCCTTTCCAGCTCAGAAATCAATTTTCTTTCATGTACAAAAATATTCTCATAAACCTGTTTGTTCCATTCCTTAACAGATTCCTAGAAGCGTTCCAGATTATCTCCAATTGTTAACTCATTATTCCAACTCCTATTAACAATGTTGCCAAAATCCACATGAGGCATCCAACTAGCAAGACAACGGAAATGCCTTAAACCTTTACTAACGCTCGACTTAAGAGAAATTAATATCAGTCTATGATTAGATTTTAGTCTGTGTGACAAACCCCCTACACTATGTAAACTTGGCACCACTAGCACCTAAGTCTCATAGAGCATTGTCGAATAAGAACTCTCTAAACCATTTGTAAGCTACTCGTGAAATAGAAGCCCCACCTTTTCTTTCACCTCCATCAAGAATAAAATTGAAATCACCGACAAGAATCCAAGGTCTCTCCACCGAAACAGCCAGAGCTTTGAGAAAATGCCACAACTCCCTTCTCTTCGCAGCATGAAGACTAGCATAGACAATAGAACGAAAGAAATGATTTGAGCTCATCGTACTACGGATTTTAACATGCACCACCTAATAATGTATATTCAAAATATCCATCATTACATCCTCATTTCAACAAAACTAAATTCCTTAGCAAAACCATTCGTTTCCACACTAAAAGAATTTGGATATCTAATTTTTGTAATAATACCATCAGTCCTAGCTCCACTAACCTGAGTTTCAAACAGATAAAACAAATCTGACGAAAAATCATTCTTGTATCATTTAACAAAACTGTAAAAATGAGAATGTCTCGCTCATTGGCAATTCTAACAAATTATTTTAGTGTTCATAAAAAATAAGGAAATTTACAAGCCAAACCCAAAATAAGCCTACAATAAACTCTAACAAGTTACCTCAACACCATCAGTGTCATCCACAATCATACATTCCTTAACAACTTGAAAATCTGACACCATAACATCTTTGTTTGGATTCCTTTCGAGATCACAAACAAACTCTTCCATTGCTAATTGGATATCAACCGATTGCTACTCCTAGATCCCGAGAGTCTCATCGGGTGATTTCCCTCGTCGTTTATAGTGAGCAGTGTTAGCATGTAGTTGTTATGCTACGGGAAAGCTAGTTTTACCAAACATAAAAATACCATTCTCTTTGTCAATATTAACTCCTATTTTTTCTTTCTCCAAAATATGAACTGCTGCATGTTTCTCCTTATTTAAATTTGTCAAAATTTCCACTTTTTCTTTCACTATAGCTTTCCCTCTATTAATGGCACCCACCTGGGCTAATCTCGATCCATCATCAAAAGCATTCCGTCCAATATTCAAATTCATACCTAAGCTTCCATTATTGGGATTCAAAACCTTCAAGGCCAACTTTGGCCCATTCCCCATCACCACTTTTTTCCCCTTAGCCCTTAGCTTGGCATGTTTCCTTTTCGTCTCAATAATATATTTTTCTGGAAACCCTAACCCCATATCCCCATCCCCGTCAGCCTTTTCCTTAGTCACTACCTCATCACTCCCATTAACCTCGCTATTAAACACTGCGAAAATCTCTCACTCACTAACCCCCAGCGCTACAAAGCGAGATCCCCTAGCAAGACCCCTAAAACCATCATTTTTTCCCTCACTGAAGCTTGACTACGCCCTCTTCGTCTCTCCACCACCATCTATGAACCATAGGGTTCATCCTCTACATTCTTTTCAAGACTCGACTTCTCCATGACCAGTCGAGTGCAACCTGGCTCCTCCACCGGTGGAGCCGTCGTAATTTCGGGACAAATGTCCACTGCATATCCATACATACCACATTGGAAACAGATATTTGGTAAAACTTCGTATTCAACAATTTGGAGACGACCATTAATTCGAACCTTTGACACCAACTGCTTCCTCAAATCAACACAGATTGCCAGCTCCGCAAATCATCCCCTGCAAGCACAGTCCGTATGAACATCCAGCTTCACCACCGGACCAATTGTCTAACCAATCACCCTTAGAGGCAATCCAAATAATAACTTTTAGGCAGTCTAGGTAATCTAATCCAAACAACCTACGACTCAATACCACTCTTACTTGTTGAAAACTCCTGTAACCATGGGTGAACAGTCAAGTATCTGCCAAAAATTACCCACGACCCTCCTACTAATACCTTATTATAGTCAGATTCATCTTGAAAACGAACCAGATAAAGATTATTCTCGAGATCCATGTGTTGGATCTAACACTGAGGATTCCACAGTAAATTGATTTTATTCAACAAAACATTAAAACCAATTCTTCCTCCCAGTAATTTCACAATAATTGTATTGGCCATTCGTCGTTGGATAAACTCCTGCACTCTATTAGAGAACATAATCGACGGAACACCCTCAATCACTTCAATAACAACATCGCCATCCAGAAAACCACCATTATTCTTCTCTGATGAAGCTCCTAAGAGGGTTGATTTGTACGACACCTTCAAAATCTTTGACTGAATCCTTTGCCCATTATTATCCACAGTCGGGTCATCAAAATCTAACTGTACTTTCAGTTTAGTATGAACACTCTTTGTAGCCCTTCCGATACCACTGGTCAAACTCGAGTTTTTGGCACCCATCGCAAAATCCACCGTAGGAAGCATTCCACTTATCAGTCTAAACCCTAAAGACTTAAAGATGCATACCAATTCTAAATTTCATCAAATAGTTTTCTCTTTATTTTTCTTTACTTTTATATTTTTTTCCATTTTATAATCAATCGCTTGGATATTCGATTTTGGATCTTCAACAATACTTGGTGGATTTTAATATCAATATAAGTTATCATATCTTGTATTTTAATCTTTGATGGAATGATTTTCTTATCAGTTACAAATTCTTCCATAGTGAATAGGATTTCTATAGCTTAATTCTGAATGATTGAAATAGAGTGAATTATGATTTAGGTTAATAACTAGATTAATTACTTTATTTAAAGTTATTACTAATTTGAGTAACGCCTAATCAATAAATTATTAGGAAAAATATGAAAGTTGAATCTGGTGAAATAGTCACATAGTTAGTGGAGTCTAGCTAAGATAAACATCAACTATTAGGGCTATTTTATAAGATACCCACCAACTTAGGTCAGTGGGGGATCGATGATAGTGTAAAGGTAAAAAAAAATTCGATGTTCCATAAGGGACGAAACTGTTCCGATGATTTTGTCAATGTCCAATGAAGAATTCATTTTTATTGGATTTAATTATTTTTAGACTATTGAGTTGTCATTAGGATGCATTTTGAGATAGTTTTAGAGTTTTAGACTCAATTGGATAACCGGGGTGGGGTGCTTGGCTGTCATCTCTCTTCGCGTCAAAAGGTTTGATGTGTTCTTAAGAAAAATTATAATAAATTAGGAGTTTACTAGGCTGAGTAACCGGGGTGGGGTGCTTGGCTGTCATCTCTCTTCGCGTCAAAAGGTTCAGTATATTCCTAAAGCATAAAAAAAAAAGAAAAAAACAAAAAAAGAAAAAAAATAATTTGGGGACTAAAGGAGGAAACAAATAGAGTGTCTTGGTAGGTTTGGTAATTTAACTGATTTTCATTAAATAATCCAAGTTGATTCTAATTTTTGTGTGTATTAATTGGAAAACTTTTTCTGTTTTACTTAAAGCAAGCTTAGGGTTCTCTTTATTTTTCATATGCATTTTTGACTGATTTTTATAAAACTTTGGAGTTGTATTTATTTTATGGTAGAAGCTAACTTTCACAGTAGATAGGAACCATACTTGAGGGCAAGCATGGGCTAAGTAGGGGTGATTTGATAACACTTTACAATAACGTATTTTTATGTATTAATTATGTATTTATTCTGAGTATGACCCTGCTAATTTGAGCTATTTATGATCTTTTATCTCATAGGGACTAAATTTGAGGCAAAAGAAAAATTAAGGGCCAAAAGCGTGAATTTAGAGATAAAATGGGCCAATGTGCGACACAAGGAAAAGTTGGTGCCAAAAGTGCAAGCATGGAGGACACAATGGTTGAAATGCAAAAAGAAGAGATTTTATTCTATTAAACTCTATTTTAATTATATTAGGATAATTAATATTGAGATAATTATTAAGGATTATTTTTAAGATTTTATTTTATCTTTATTTATCTTCAATTAAATGTATTTATCTTTTAGGAATTTAAGTAGGATTAGACTATCTCCCCTAGCACTATAAATAGGGGATCCCAGATTTTTCTAAAAACACTCTCTCCCCAAAAGTTTAGGCTTTTGTTCTTCTCATATTTCTTTTTAATAAAATCTTTATTTTTATTTATTTATTTTCTTTTTTACCACAACCACGAGCCACTAAACCCATCTAGCCGAAGGTTGTCAAAAATCCCCAAAAGAGTTCATGAGGCTTAGAATTCGTACTTAGCCTCCTCGCTAAGTATTCATCGTTTCTTCGCACTACGGGGCTGACGCTTCGTTCCATGTCTCTTAAGAAGTAAGCTTTTCAACGTATGCAAAGGCGGCCGCTTTGTATGTTTTGGGAAGGTTAGACAGTCGGTTCGTTAGCTTACTGCGTCAGAGGTTGGCGAGCCCAAGAGACAAAATGGCGTGGGATTCGCCATTGAGAAGCGTTGATCTAGCATAAGATGATCCCACAGAAGCGATTGTTGGCTAGAGTCAGGTTCCACCACATCGTAAGTTTAAGTCATTGGAGCTGGTGGTCATAGGCGTCCTCTTCCACTATAACTGACTTATTCGGTTTGGGAATGATCATCTAAAAGCCGAGGATTGAACCCAAGGCGGAATGAGACAACTGGAGGCTGGAATCTCCCATAAGAATCTCATTTCTCTCAATTCTATTTTTAATTTTTCTAATTTTCGATTCAATATTCTTAAATTTGTTTTTATTTTATTTTTCGTTTTCAAAACCAAACATTTAATTCTGTTATTTTTTTATTTTATTTCTTTCAGGCACGCAAGTTTTCTTGGGCAAGATTCTGCCTAGGATTTCACGGAACAAGATATTTTGCAAGTCTAGTCCCTGAGGATTTGACCCTACTTCTCTTTTACTATTCTTTTTCATTATTTATTAGGGATAGGATATTTTTGGTGCTTTCAACGACTGCATCAGTCTACCCTTTTTTACTTCAATCTCTCACCATTTTTCTTTGTTTTCTTGCAAAATCATCCTTTAGAAATCATAATAGAGCCAAGATTCTCCACTAAACTCATCATCCACAAATTTAAATTTTGGGTTATAGCATATGAAGGTTGAGTTTGAGAGAGAAGGAAGAGCTTTGATAAATATTCGTGGTTTTTTATTTATCATTTTATCATCTCATTACATGTTTAGAAGCTTTAAATTGAGTTGTTGAGCCATTAATATTGCTATTTTATGCTATTATAACATATGGGCAATTGGAGAAAATTTTTGCTTTGCATGAAATTAAAGAGAAGAAAGTTGCTAGAGGTCATTGGTTGTGATTTGAAAGTGTTCACTTTTATATAATTCAAGGTTCTTTAAGCAAGTTATATGCATACTATGAATGAAGGGACTTTACAAAATATTTGAAGTGTTTTTGGGTGAACTTAGGGAGTCACGTTGCGACTACAGAGCCCAACATCACGACATGGCATATGTCACGTGATGACCTCACTATTCAATAAGGCTCGTCGCGACGTCGTAAGTCCCCACATCGCGACGTCGCGACTATTTCAACACTACAATATTTTTAAAATTGTTTTGACCTTTTGAGGCCTGTTTTGGGTTCTGATCACATCCGATTAACTCTGAATAAGTCCTAAATAATTTGAAATTGTATTTAAAACTTTAAATCTTGTCTAAAATATATTTTAAATATATTATAAAAATGTTTCAAATTTTTAATTCTCAAATAAATGCAAGATTTATTACTCGTACATGATTCTGTGACATTTCCCATCTGTACCGATCATCTAAAATAGTTGAGTTATAGACAATGATGATTGTGACATGTTTGTGAGGTGACAAAAAAGTAGGTAGCTTTACGTCAAGTCCATCTAAGTTATTATGTCGAGATTAGGTAAAAGTTGGATAGATTATTAATTACCTTTAACTAAAGGAATTCCAGATCACTAGTTTGTGAATTAACATTATGATTGGTTATTTGATTTGATTTTATTTTATTTTGTCAGTTAATTTAATTATCAATCACATTTGGTTGTCGACTATGTTATTTATTTGGAAGGTTGCTTAATTTTAGTATTGATTATTTGGTTATTCTTGTGAGTAGAATAGTTAAGTTATTTACTTTAGTCGTTTACTTTCCTTTTGGGTTTTGTCGTACCAATTAAATTCACTCTCGCTAGTGAATTCTATCGGATGTGGTTGTAACAAGAGGGAAAACAAGGAGGGAGAAACACATGTTGTTCCATAAGCTTCAAACAGATGATATGACACTCTGGACTTTCTTCTAATCACATTTTATATAGCCTTCCCCAATAGGCATAGGAAATTTGACTATCATGCAAAAGGTGGCTACAACCATCTTATCCATCCGCATTATAGGTCTCTTAAAAATTGCATTGTAGGCCACTGGGTGATTTATTACCAATAAATCTACCATCTTTGTGACTATATGTTCTCCATCCCCTAAAACCGTTAGAAGAGTGACAAACCCCTTAACTGCAACTGGCTAGTTGGCAAAACCATAGACTAAGCTAGATTTTGTCACAGGAGGTGTTTGGATTTGTAGAACCCTTCCTTTTGTTGCAATAAGCATGGGGATCAGTGTCATTATCGTCAGAAGAGCTTGAGATATCCTCACTAGAAGCACCATTTGAAGTTGTCTTTCAAAATGGTCCTACTTGAGCTGCGACATCCTTAAGATGAAGAAATGGATTCCAGTGAGAGCATCCTCCATAATATACTCGCCTCCTAAAGTAATCTCAAAACTTCTCCCATTCAAGTTCATAAGGGCAGTATACATCAAAACTGAGATGATGACCCTCCCGGAGCATATTAAAGAAGGGTTGAAAGTTCAGCCCAACGTGGTTTAGCGGCCAAAAAGCTACTTGCACGACAACAAGTACCCCTTGCACAACATTAACAAGGGCAACCATTTTCACTGTATCAATGACCTTCTTGGTTTCCACCTGCTTCCCCATCTGTTCCCTCCGACGAGCTCTTTCTTCCCTTAAGGATTGAGCTGACCTTTCTAACCTCTCGATAGCAATATTGAGGTTGAGCTCTAAGTGACGAGTCCTTCGGTCCCACTCATGGATTCACGCGATAACCATCACTAATTTTGTTCCTTCAAATATTGATATATTAGCTCTTTTAGAGTTTTCAACTAATTTTGTACACTACTAACTAATTAACTTTTCTGGAGCTTTCAACTAATTTTGTTCTACCAATTATTGCATTAATATTGGTTTGTTTTTCTACTTGTAAGGATAATATTCATTGTTACATTGTCAGCTAGACATATTTTCTTCCTAAAAAATATTTGAACAAAATATGTGAGTATTCAACAAGTATACAAAATATTTGGGCATACAAGTATATGGCCAATGATTTTCATATCACATTGATAACATAAGTTATCTCTACCTTTTGAAAGGTTATATTGAGAACTCTCATTGTTCTCTTATTTATTATTATGTTTTCACTTCTAGTGGTTATTATTAAACCACTAATCACATCGATAATTATATCATTAATTTTTTTTGCTTGCATTCACTTGAAATGTAATAGATCTAACATGACAAATTTCTAAATGTCTCAATAAAAGGAACTAATATCACAAAAGTTTATCGTGATAATTTAGTCGATTTAAAATAATTAATAATCACAATCATATCTCAATTAAAAATATTTCAAAGCTCTTTATCAATCTAAATTTTGCTCGATAAATCCAAGATTAAAAATCAAAATCAATATTGTAATTAAATCTTTCACCACCCTCAAAATAGAAATAAAACAAGGTAATAATAATTAATCATAAGATTAAAAAAATAATCTCAATATAAAATATTAAATAAAAACTTTCCAAAAACTCCATGTCTTATGTCTAAGACCTCAAAGTATAAATTTGATCTTCTTCTAGTCTGATTAGGGTTTATAATAGTCTTGAATAGGGGTGAGCATTCGATCGAATCGAATCGAATCGAAAATTTTTGAGTTAATCGAGTTTTCGAATCTCATTTTATTATCCTAACTTTATTTGAAGTTTTCTCGAATCAAGTCGAGTGAGATAGAATTCGAATCGAATCGAATATATTTGTTCGAGTTAAATTTTAAAAAATAATTTTTTGTCATTGTAACCACTGTCACCCATCGTAATAAAATTTGTTCACCTTAATCAAATTTTTTATTAACTTTCATCACCTCATAATTTATTTATTAATTTTTATATACTTGGTTAGCTTCTTTGCTTGCTTAGTTGTTTCAATTATCTTGATTGTTGTCACTATGTATTTTGGAATTAAAAAATATTAAATGTAAAATATGATTTTTAATAAAAGTTATTTTAAAAATAAAATGTGAAATTGATACCAATATAAAATTTTAACACGAATATTTTATGGCATAATTAATAATTCAATTTTAATATAAATATTCAATATGACTAAACAATTCAATAATATAAATAATATAAAATGTAAAATTTAATTTAATAATATAAATAGTAGATATAAATAAAATTATTACTATTTATGTTTACTGATTTTTTTTGGATAATTTTGATTTTTTATTTGAGAGTAAAGGGTGAAAAGTAAAAGTTTAGGGGGAAAATAAAAAGTTTTGGGGAATAAAAGTTTGAGGAAAAGTAAATAGGGGGAGTAAAATTTTGGAGGGGAAATATTAAAAAAAATTAGAGGGGGGAGAGTTTGGGGTAGATGAGAGGTGGGATGGGAAGGGAATAAAATTTTTAGGGGAAAAGTGGGAGGGAGTAAAAATTTTGGGGGAAAATAAAAGGTTTTGAGGGTTTTTGGGAGTAAAATTTTGAGAAAAAGTAATTGGGAGAGTAAAATTTTGGTGGAAAATGGATTTTGAGTAGAATGGGAGGTTGGGAGGGGAGGGGAGTAAAAGTTTTGGGGAAAGTGGAAATGAGTAAAAGTTTTGAGGGAAAAGTAAAAAGATTTGAGAGTTTAGGGTAAAAATGTAAAATGTTATAGTTTGATATTAGAATTATTCGAATTCGAAAACTCAACTTGATTCGAACTCGAAATTTGAAGAAAAAATTCGAGTTGATTCGAATAACTCGATTAACTCGAATAACTCGAAATTTAAATTTTTTTCGATTTTTTCGAGTCAAATTAAATTTTGTTCACCCTTAGTCTTAAAACAAAAAAACAAAAAAACTTTCAAGTAGTTGAGTGGCTAAAATATTGCCGAAGCCCATAAAGTGTAGGTTCGACTCTTCTTCTAGTCTGTTTTTACTTCCCCTTCTTTTCTCATGTAATGATGGTTTTAACCTTCTTGACACAAAACAATAATAATCATTTGGTAGTTGATTAGTTGAACTTAATTGATGGGATCAAATCCCACTGTAGGAGTTGGGCCTTTTTTTCCTATGATGAAAAAAAATAAGTTTTATAATTAAATTGAGAAAATTTTCAAGTGATAAAAGTGATCGAATGGTTGAGAGAGATGAAAAAAAGAAGTTTTGTTTTTGTGACATGGGTTTGAACTTTGGGTGTGTGTGATAAAAGTGACAGAATGGTTAAGGGAGATGAAAAGAAGTTCTGGCTTTGTTATGTTGGTTTGAAACTTTGGGTGTGTGTCAGAATTTTTTCTCTATTGAGAATCATGAAAAGGTTTGAAGAGAGACTAAAAGGGAGTAGTGTAAATAAAGAAAACAAAGATTAGGAGTTTCAAAATTAGAAGAAAAATCTAATTTGTCATGTTTAGGGATGTAGATAATTTGGAATCATAATTTTATACAATTATTTTTCATATATATCAATTATGTCACGTGTATTACATTTAAATATGTGTATTTAATGTTTGAAAGATGAACATGTTGCAAATCAATATTTTTTCTCTTCAATCTTTATTATTTTGATCACTGAAAAATATATAAATAAAATAAATATTTAACTAAAAACAATTAAACATAAAAATTTAGAACTACATAAGATAGTAATAAGAACGTGCAACAAATTTAATAATTCATGATGAATACGGAAAATATTTACATTAAAGTAATAAACACATTAAACACATTTAATAAGAATGATTAAAAATAATTGTTGAAAATTTTTCAACTAAACCAAACAAGTAATAATAAGATAAAAGAGTGTTTACTTCACGTAACATAAACAACTTAAAAAATTAAAAAAATTGATAATAACAACCACACCAATAATATCTAGCAAAAACAACACAAAGTAAATAATAAAATATTATAGATTATATTTAATACTAAGTGAAAATAAAATTTTACTGATTTGCTTGTCTATGTGCTCTTTTAGATCATAAAAACAAACAAAATCATAAAATAAAATACTTTTGTGAAGGGAGAAATTGCTTCTTTAACAACAGTATAAGAAGTCAACCACAATTCATATTTATTATGAACATTATTATTCTTAATTATCATAAGGAATTTTTACTACACCATTTGTATTGGTATCAATTTTTCCTTACGAAAAACATCTTTAAATTTTGTCATAGCTTCATTGAATATCGATGCTTGAATTTTAGTTCCTTAAAATAATTTAAATTATTAAAAGTTAAATATAATAAAATAAAAATACTATTATATTACCTCCTCATCAATTAAAATAATTTTTCATTTCTCTTCACTGCCATTGTTATTTGAATATAATTCGATATTATCTATTTGAAGAATCATTGCTTTAATGCTCTTTTTTAGATAATTTTAATTTATTAATACCAACAATCTCTATTATTTTTACTGACAATCTTTTAATGCAATTTAATTGAATATGACTAATTACTAAATGCTATTTATAGAGCTAAACTTAAATTTTAATTGATATATAACTCTAATATATTTTCTATATTATGATTAAAATTCAATTGAAATAAAATTTATATTTAGATATAAATTACAACTTGAAATATTATAAATATATTATATTAATAATAAAAATATGAATTACCTGTATCAATTACGTGAAAGGGATTAAGTTTGAATTTGAAATAATCAAAACCTCTAAGAACTTCAAATATGATCAAGTTTTGTTTGAAATAAAAAATATTTTAATGTATATTATATTTACTCCGAACTTGAAATATAAATACATTATGTTATTAGGACACTGAATTTGAACTTGTCCTCCTTTATAAGAATTTGATATATTATTAATATAATTGTGTATATAGAAGACACAAACTCTCAACTTGATGTAAGAAAATTTACTATATAAAAAACTCTGAACTCCATGTAAAATATATAATCTACTCATGCTTTTATAACAACTTAAACATTTATAAATACATTATTTTATAATGTTTAAAATTATATTACAATTATATTTCAATGTCAACTTAATAATATGACAGAAAAAATATTTTCATTGATTTAAAAGTTTTTCCAAACTCGTTTCTCTCTATATATTAGAGATGAACCCACTTGGTCATCACTATAAAACTTTTAAGATTTTCATTTTAATTTTTAATTCATGTTTCATTATTTTAAAAAATATTTTTGAATTTTAGGAAAAATAAATATAATTTTCATTATTAATTTTTAAAAAATTTTGATAGCTTTTATAAATATTTTTATTTTGATGAGTTTTTTTTCATAAATTTTAGATATAAATTTTATTTATGATTTTAACTATTTTAATTTATTGATTTTTTTATATTTTTAATTACTTAGTGATTGGTATATATATATAAAGGCTACGTTAACAATGAAAGGATGAAAACCAATTTGCTCAAAATAAAAAATAAAAGTTAAATTGAATAAATATAATAATATTGAAGACTTAATTTATTTTCACTCTTTATATATAAAACATTAAGATAAGGGTATACGTATTTTAGAGATCTCTCTGTTATAAGAATTTGATATATTAGTCTCTTTATTATTAAATGAATTAATTTACAGTACGTTTAGTTCACTGGAATGAAATAGGGTTGTAATGAAATAAAACTGTAATGGACTAGAATTGTAATCAGTGATTAATTGTTTGGTTGAATGCAATGGAATAGAACTGTAATAATATTATTGTGTTTGGTTGAATGGAGCAGATTTGTAATATTATAAGGAAAAAAAGCTAAAATGATCATAATACCCTTAGCAAAAAATTTTAGGTAGATGATTCTTATTATTAAATTTTAATAAGATTATTATTAAATATAATTTAATAAAAATAATATATAATTTAATAACATTCTTAATATAATTATTTTTATATTAAAATATTTAAAATATTTTATTTATTACATTTTAAAATAATACACTATTATTTAAATCCACCGCTTCTCAAGTTATCTCCATTATAGTTGACACATAACAAACACATGGTTAGAGTAGTGCATGATTTATTATGATATTTAAATTCAAATCACAACCACTTGCACTATACTAGAATAGGAGGTCAAGTTTATGACATAAAATATTGTTTCATTAAAAAAATTCAAATTTAACATTACATAGATTGCGGTTTATCAACAAGCGATATGAACAACCTTGAATTTTACTTTTCTTCCTCATAACTGTCTGAATCAAGGAGATAACAAGAAACGCAAAAAAACAAATTCTATGTTACTTATTCTGATTCGTGTAAATAAGGGGCTTAGTTATAGGGAAATGTGAAAGAAAAGGTTTAAAAGAAATCTATAAGGAAAATTTGTTATGTGCATCATCGAGTTTCGCCATTTAAGCGCGATATGTATCATTGTGTTTAGCTATCATTCGACTATTCAACTACGCCATGCGGAAGATAGCTCAAATTCAATGCCCTCTTCCCACCAATTAGAAGTCTGCAATAATTCATGATTTTGTTTGTTGGTTAGCTTATTAGATTTTCACGATGCTTAATCTCTACCATGTAATATATGTATTTATATAAACTGAATTTCCCACCTTGTTTCCCTAAGTTCCATGGAATCAAATTCATCAAAAAAAGAGGAGGCAAGGTGCAAAAGCGGTTGCTTTAGAGAAAATATCTCGAACCTGAGTCGCCCTCTTGCCTTTTGCATCCCTCAACAGCACGAAAATTTTCAATTTTATTCAGTTAAGCGAGTGACTAACGTGAGAAGTTGCAAATATAAGGGAATTTAGTATGCAAGGGACAAATACCTATGGGGAGGCAGATCACTTTGAATCCAGAAACTGACTGTAGATTCTATACAGTCTCTGATTTTTGGCTTCTGAAACTGACGGTCTTGCCTTGGAAGCAATAGACTTTAAAATAGTATTAGTTATGACCAACATTTTGCAAGGCTTATTGCTATTCGTGCTGCTCAAATGTTCATGAACCGCAGCGAGCTGTGCATCTGAGAGAAGAGCTTGGAGATCAGCTCCACTAAATCCTTTTGTCATATATGCTATGGCGTCCAAATCGACATCACTGGCCAATGGAAACTACATTATATGTGCAAAAACAAAGTATTACAAAGGAAAGTAACACTAAAACATTCGATCAAGGTAGTTTCTAGTTCGATATATATGGCAAATCACATTACGCTATACTATGTTGCTTGGACTATTCATTTTTGTTCTACACATATTTGGACATGAATATACAAGTTGTTCCTCCAAATATATGAAAATTTTTAAAATTTTGAGTAAATTCACTACACCAAAACAGGCTTTTAGCGGCGTTTTTAGCGGCGGTTGGATAAAAAACGCCGCTACAGATCGATCATTAGCGGCGCTCAATGGAAAACGCCGCTGCAAATAAGCATTAGCGGCGTTTTCGAGAAAGCGCCGCAAAACACCTAATCCCAACGACGCCATTTTCTGAGCTTTCGGGGAATTAGCGGCGTTTTTTTAGAAGCGACGCTAATACCCAGGCTTTCGCGGCGTTTTCAACTAAGTGCCACAAAAAAAAACTGAGCCCAACGATGCCGTTTTCGAGCTTTCGTGGATTTAGCGGCGTTTTTCAAGTAAGCGCCGCTAATATCCAGAGATTTAGCGGCGTTTTAGATAAAGCGCCACAAATAACCTAAGCACAACGACGCCGTTTTCTGAGCTTTCGGGATTTAGTGGCGTTTTTTGTAAAGCGCCGCTAATGCTCAGTAATTTAAAATATTTGTTAAAAATAGAAAAATTAAAATATGATTATTAAAAATAATTTTAAAGTTTTTTGGATACATTACTGATTTTTTTAGTTTATATATTAAATAATTTGTTATATAATCGTAAAAGAGATAGTATTAATTTTAAAATATTGAATTAATTACCATTTAAATTTTTATTTATATTAATTAAAATTCAATTTAATTTTAAATGAATATTTGTTAAGAATGGATTAATTTAAAATAATGACACGTATAAATAAATTGAAATAAAAACATAGAAAAATATTTGTTAAAAATAGAAAAATTAAAATACTATTATTAAGCCATAATTTTAAAATTATTTGGGTACATGACTGATTGATTTTTAATTTATATACTAAATAATTTCAAATAGTAAGAGATAAGATAGTATTAATTTTAAAATATTTAATTTTATTATCATTATAGTTTAGGGTTTAATAAATATGGTTTAGGATATATATATATATATGGTTAATTTAGGATTTAAGACCGGTTTAGGAGTTATAATTTTAAGTTTTATAGATTATGGAATTAAGGATTAGGGATTAGGGATTCTGGTTTAAGGGTTAATGTGATTTAAGGTTTATGGGTTAAGGGTTAGGGGTTAGGGGTTAGGTTAGGGGTTAGATGTTAAGAGTTAGGGATTTAGGGTTTAGGGATTTAGTGTTGGGTTAAAGTTTAGGGTTTAGATTAATTAGTGTGTTTTAATTATATATTAAATAAGGTTTAGGGGTTAAGGGTTAGGGATTCAAGATCGGGTTTAGGGGTAATGGATTTGGGGTTTAAGGTTTAGGGGTAATGGATTTGGGGTTTAGGGTTTCAACGGTCATGTTAGGGTTTAAGGGTAGATTAATTAGTTTGATTACTTTTTATGGTAAATATGTTCTTATATATTTGTAAAATAGATAATAATAAATTTAGTATATTGAAATTTTGAATATAGTTTATATTATTTACAAGATATATAATAGATAGTGATCGGTTTATGCATGTAGATTGATTGGTTAATTTAAGGTTTAAGGTTTATAAATTGAGATTTGTTAAATGAAACAATTAATTAATACTTGTATATTTAAAACATTTATTCCTAAGTACCATTTGATATTTTTATACGGATCATATAATATATATATATATATATAGTTAATTAATTATTTAATTTGTATATATAGGAAGAAAAATAAATAAACAAATAAATAAATAGGTAATTAATTATTTAAATTAATTTGTAGGTAATTAATTGTTTAAATAGATAGGTAATTAATTATTTAAATGAATGATACAATAAATAAATAAATAAAAATGTAAGCTTTAGCGTTTTGCTAAAAGCATACAAAATTTATTGCATTTACCGATACTGGCGTCGTTTGGATTAGGGAATAAGTTTTAGTTGTGGCGTTTTACCTAAAAGCTGTAAATAACTTTTAAACTTTGCCAAAAGCGGCGCCGTTTAAGTTGAAGGATGGAATATTTTAGTGGCGTTTATTATAAACGCCGAGGATGTATAAAATTTAATGAAAACGGCATCGGTTCGATAATATATTAATTGTGGCGTTTTGGGAAAACTCGAACGTTTCCTTATATTTTTATAAAAGCGGCGCCGTTTCTTTCTCGTACTTGAAATTTTAGTGGCGTTTCCAATTAAACGTCATAAAAGTTTGACATTACCGGCGTTTTATAAAAGCGCCACAAATATTTATTGCATTTACCGATCGTCATCGTTTAATTGAGGATAAATTTATCTTGTGGCGTTTTTCCTTAAAGCGCCGTAAAGATATGAAGTACTCTGCTGCGACGCTGTTTTAGTTGAAGGATGGAATCTTTTAGTGGCGTTTTATTAAAAATGCCGCAAATATGTATAATATTTTGTGAAAACGGCGCCGGTTTGATAATATATTGATTGTGGCGTGTTTGGGAAAACGCCAGGTTTTCTTGTATTTTTATAAAACGGCGCCGTTTCCATTAATGACTTGAAATTTTAGTGGCGTTTTTAACTAAAACGCCGCAACTCTGACTTAAAATTACGTTAAACGGCGCCGTTTCTTTCTGTACTTGAAATTTTAGTGGCGTTTCCAATTAAACGCCGCAAAAAGTTTGACATTACCGGCGTTTTTATAAAAAGCGCCACAAATATTTATTGCATTTACCGATACGTCGTCGTTTCGACTGAGGGGATAAATTTATCTTGTGGCGTTTTTCCTTAAAGCGCCGTAAAGATATGAAGTACTCTGCGAAAACGACGCTGTTTTAGTTGAAGGATGGAATCTTTTTAGTGGCGTTTTATTAAAAACGCCGCAGATATGTATAAAATTTTGTGAAAACGATGCCGGTTCGATAATATATTGATTGTGGCGTGTTTGGGAAAACGCAGGTTTTCTTGTATTTTTATAAAACGGCGCCGTTTCCATTAATGACTTGAAATTTTAGTGGCGTTTTAACTTAAACGCCGCAACTCTGACTTAAAATTACGTTAAACGGCGCCGTTTCTTAGGAGGACATTGACTTAATTCTCTGGTGTCGTCCTCCAAATTCAGAAAGAGGGAAATTAAAGAGAGGTTAGCAGAGAAAGAACTGTCGAAAGGGAAGAAAATTTCAAAGAAAAATTCGAAGGATTTAGCGGCATTGGAGTCGATCTTCAAACAAGGTGGGCAAAGCTGCGAGATTTGTCGATTAAATAGGTAAGGCGTTTTTGGTATTTGTCGTGGAATTTTTAGGGTTTTGTTTCAGTCGTAGCTATTTGGGGTTTAGGGTTTCGATTCAACTATTTCAACAATGTACTGCAGCAATTTTGAAGTTATTTTGAATCTGGATGTAACAGGAGATTGAAACTAATACTAACTTTCCAATGGACCATGCAATATGTAGCAATCAAACAATTAATATTTCTTGAAAGCTTCTCCTTCCGTGGTTGGACCTTTTAAATAAAAAAGCTTGAGTTTGACAATGGCAAATGAATGTTGAAATGTCGTCCAGTGCAGAGGCAACAAAGTGGCCTCCTTGTTGACCATTTGAAACCACACCCCCCATTAAATAATTGAATGCCAACTCCTAACATAATCCCATGTGCCATTGACACTTTGTTTTAGTCAGCTGCTTCTCTATTTTATGAGTATTATATATTCAAATTGGGTGGATCTTATTCTTCCTCCAACACATCTGATCTTACATATATAGATAGATTATCCTTGTTTGACTTCCTGTATGCCAACAGTCTTCCTGATCTTAAAATTGTCAATTTTATATAAACTGTTTGTTAGTTAGTCGAGAGTTGAGACATTTGCAGGAAATATATGTTACCAATTCTTCGGTAATGTAAGTTACTTTACATGTTAATAATAACTAGTATAGTTTAGGTTACATATATTAATTAACAATTTAATTTATGTAAGTTACTTAGGTCTAGTTTTGAACTTTCATTTTCTGGTCTCAAATGTAATCTCTACTTTCAGAAGTAGCGATTAGAAAATAAACTAAGCTTGTGAACTCTATGGTTTCTGGGGAAATAAAAGGTTTGTGAAATTCGAGCTTACTTTAATTGATTTGTGATATTCAGAAATTTGAATTTCTGTATTTTCGATTAAAAATAGTTTAGATTTTCTCAGAAAAGTCACTTGAAAGGTGAGTGTGGAGTTTACTGCCCATAATTATAAATATTGGAATTGATGTTAAGATTAGTGGTAGAACTAAGATATTATAAGTATGAAAATTAATAATAATTAGTAGAGTCGGATTATTAATATTATATATAGATATTTAAATGTATTTATTCGAATCGAATCATGGGTTTCAAATTTTGTTCTTATTTTTATAAATATATATTTGATATTTAGTAATTGTATGTATATACATTTTATTATTATCATTATATTTTTATTGAAAATTTAAATATAAAAATTTAGCTTAATATTTATATTATAATGTAAATTATATAATATACAAAATAAAAACTTTTAACATAATTTTTTAGGGTAACAAAGAATTAACATATGATGATTTTTTAGTATGATTCTAAGACTAGCTACATAACTTACATAAATTAAGTAACTTACATAACTTACATAAACTTGCATAAATTAAATAACTTACATAACTTACATAACTTACATAACTTACATAACCTACATAACTTACATAAATTAAGTAACTTACATAACTTACATAAACTTGCATAAATTAAATAACTTACATAACTTACATAACCAACATAAATAAAGTAACTTACATAACTTACATAAATTAAGTAACTTACATAACTTACATAAACTTGCATAAATTAAATAACTTACATAACCTACATAAATTAAATAACTTACATAACTTACATAAATTAAGTAACTTACATAACTTACATAAACTTGCATAAATTAAATAACTTACATAACTTACATAACCTACATAAATTAAATAACTTACATAACTTACATAAATTAAGTAACTTACATAACTTACATAAACTTGCATAAATTAAATAACTTACATAACTTACATAACCTACATAAATTAAATAACTTACATAACTTACATAAATTAAGTAACTTACATAACTTACATAAACTTGCATAAATTAAATAACTTACATAACTTACATAACCAACATAAATTTCAATGGGTTACATAACTTACATAAATTAAATAACTTACATAACTTACATAAATTAAGTAACTTACTCGTGCAAATTCTTGTCAACGTCAGACTTCAAGAATTAAGAAATGGACCGGTCTTGGATGAATTTGTCAAGGGTTAGCAACGATTATCGAAATGGAGTACAGTATTTTCTAAATTTTGCATTTCAATATGCAAGCCAAGAGAACATGATTCTTTGCCCCTGTAAGAAGTGTGTCAACATAAACTGGCATTATCGTGAGGTTGTATACGAGCATCTAATTGTTGATGGGTTTATTCGGGGTTATAAACAATGGGTATTTCATGGAGAATGCCCGCCTAGTACTTCCTCTTCAAGAATGGATGTATCTTATTCTGGTACTGCTTACCATCAGTCTGATAGAGGGGATGACATGGAAGGTATGTTGCGGGATGCATTTAATATGCACAATCATGGTGTCCAGTCGTTCCCAGCGGACTTTGTGGCTTCCGATGATTGTAATATTGGGAGAAATGCTTTTACCGAACCGGGAAGTAGTGTACCTCATGAAGAGCCGAATGAAGAAGCGGCGAAGTTCTACGCGCTACTTAATGACATGAACGGAGAACTATATGAGGGATCAAAATTTTCAAAAATGTCTTTCTCTGTTCGTCTTTTTCAGTTAAAATGTCCTTTTACGACACAATCTTGATGTTATGCACATTGAGAAAAATGTCTGCGAGAACATTGTGGGTACAATTTTGAACGTCGACGGAAAATTAAAAGACAATCTTCAGAGTCGACTTGATTTAGTCCAAATGAGAATCCGACTTGATCTTCATCCCAATCCACTCCCGAATGGGAAATATCGGTTGTCGCCTTTTATTTTTTCAATGTCGAAGACGGAAAAAGAAGTGTTTTGCACTTGTTGAAGGATATAAAGGTTCCAGATGCGTATGCATCAAATATATCTCGATGTGTTAGTGTTAAAGATCGAAGATTATATTCGCTAAAATCACATGACTATCACATCTTGATGCAAGATTTACTGCCAGTGGCTCTACGATGTTGTATGTCCAAGAAGGTGACGTCTTGTATAATTGAACTATCCAACATAATGAAAGCCATTTGTGGCAAAGTTTTGGATGTTCAAGAACTTCAGAAGGTACAGGATCGAGCTGCTTTGACTTTATGCAACATGGAGAAAATCTTCCCACCTTCCTTATTCACCATTATGGTTCACTTGATAATCCATCTCCCGCACGAAGCAATTCTTGGCGGACATGTTTTCTATCGATGGATGTATCCCATAGAAATGTGTTAATTAAAATTTTTAAAATTTTCCTTCATTCACCTCTATGCCTGGCGGACATGGGCAGTCGAAGTAGAGATAACATCGACGACAGATCAGAAACTTTGACCTTTCCAGAACAAAACTTACATGACAATATCCCTAGTACTAGTGCACAATTTCAATGGGTTTGTCAGGATACCGATGAAGATATTTACGAATAATGATGTAGTAAGATTTTACGATTGTTTAATTATATGTAATATCATAATTTAAATCTTGGTCTTATTATATATTTCAACTGTTTTATATGTGCTGATATTGTTGTAATTAGTTATTAAGTTGTCAACTATTTTATGTGTATTGCAGATAAAATGCCTAGAAGAAAAATTCTAAGGGGAAGCATTGTTCAAAATGATCCTAACTCGACAGAAACAAATAATCTTGAGCAATGAGACAGACAATTGGATCTTGAATGTTCCGATTACAATGAGGATCCTCTGAAGTTCAAAGTAATTTTACATTTAATTTACATGCGTGTTTCATTATAGTTGATTTATTTTCAAATTCTTATATTATAATATACCATTTGTAGCTGAAAATGGTGGGACGCGCAGAGGTCGAGGACGTACGCTACTTAGAGAGTTATATGAGTTAGATCCAGTCGAGCGTGTCAAGGTATGCAGAAACAGTTTTGGTCAGCCTGTTGGATCAGAAGCTCGACTTTTAGCAGGATACATGGGCATTTTAGCACGAAATGTGAATATGTTGCCTATCAACTACGAGTCATGGCATCAAATGCCCGATAGCAACAAAAACCAAGCCCTCGATAATATTAAGGTAACAAAATGTTAATGTCATCTGTAATGCTTGGGAAATAGTTTCATTTATATTTACTTTATTAACTTGTGTTTTTTGTTTTTTGTAGGCGAGGTTTGCTTTAGAGGTCTCGGATGCTTACGTAAAGAAGGCATTGGGAAAAAGATGGAGAGACAATAAAAGTACTTTGAAGAAAAAATATTATAAAACAAAAACAACCCTCGATGAGAAATTACAAAATGTCCCGCCGGGTATGTTGAGGTACCAATGGGAAGATGCGGTTAGATTTTGGCATTCGAAGAAAGGCGAGGTATGACGTACTTCCAAACTATTGTAATTATTTTGGTTTATAGTATTTTCTATTTACGTACTAAAAATGTCATAATATAGGATCGTGAACAAGTTGGAAAAAGCAGCAGGCAGAAACAAAAATTCACCCACACAGCCGGGTCGAGAAGTTTTGCATGTGTAGCTGCGCGGAGGTATTTTTAATTTTTTTAATATTGTCGAATATGTATAACTTTCTGTTAAATAATATTTATACTACCATATTGTAGGAACTGTCATCTGGTCAAAAAGTTTGACGCCTTCAACTTTTTGAAATTACACATAGGAAGAAAGATGGATCTCCATGACTCAAGTCGGTGAAATAATGGTACGTTTACTTAATACGATTTGACTTATTTTAGTTATTTTAGTGTTTATTTTCTAATGGTTTAATTCATTGCTTGTAATGCGACTATTGTTATGTTGCATATGTTTTTTAATATATAATATTGTGTTCCTAACTATGTGATTTATTTATTAGGAAAAACTAAAGGATAAAAAGCGAGTCTGAAGCGATTGCTTCTAGTGATAGTTCTGTTCATCTTGAAGACATTGATAACCGATTATTCTGAAGTTTTGGGTCCTAAAAGGTATGGTCGAGTTCGATTTCAAGGATCTTTTGTTAGCCCAAGCCAATATTTTGGATCCACTCCTACCAATACATGGCTTGGGAGTCGAGCTCAAGTCAAGTTCGAGGTTGAAAGCCCAGATGGTTTGAGATGCAAGCGACCACAGTTGAGGTTCAAAGGAAATATGAAGAACTCCAGCTACAACTTAAAGCAGAGGCGGCAGCGAGGGAAGCAGAGGCCGCAGCGAGGGAAGCAGAGCAGGCCAAAAAGTACGACGAACTCCAGCAACAGCTTCAGACTGTGATGAAGATGTTTCAGTCGCAACTTCCGCCTTCATAATGTATAACATAATTATTTTTATCATTTTAACATTTAACATTTTTGCAAAAATACTATGAATTAACTTTTATTTATTAATATTAATATTATTTTATTCGTTTAATTTGAAATATTATATAAATTTATTGCTTTTGGCTAGTGTAAATCTGGTTGCTTTTGATTTGTTGCTATAGGAGGGCTGAAAAAAATGAAAATTTTAATATAAAAAAATCCCAAAAATAGTGGCGTTTTTGTATAAAAGCGCCGCTAAAGAACATGGTCTTTAGCGGCGTTTTTTTCTAAGCACCGCTAAAGAACATGATCTTTAGTGGCGTTTTTCTTCTAAGCGCCGCTAAAGAACATGGTCTTTAGCGGCGTTTTTTTCTAAGCGCCGCTAAAGAACATGATCTTTAGCGGCGTTTTTTTCTAAGCGCCGCTAAAGAACATGATCTTTAGCGGCGTTTTTTTCTAAGCGCCGCTAAAGAACATGGTCTTTAGCGGCGTTTTTGTTTGTAAACGCTGCAAAAGTTTGCGACGTTTTTGTTAGCGGTATTTTTTGCGGCGCTTCTGCAAAAGTTTGCGACGTTTTCGTTAGTGGCATTTTTTGCGGCGCTTATGGAAGCGCCGCAAATACCTTTAGTGGCATTAAAAAGCGCCGCTCAAGACCTGTTTTGGTGTAGTGATTAGTGACGGATGTACATCAAAATCCAACACTGACCACTTAATCCTGGTAACAAAGCTGATACATGTGGTTAAAATCATGTAATTCTAGGAAGCAAGACTTGAAGAAGAGTTTTATACCTTCGGTTTCTATGATGAAACAAAAAAAAAAAAAGAGAGCGTAGAAAATTGATGCATAAAAACAATATCACTAACCTTTCTTGAAAGAAAGGTCAGAATATCCAACCTTTCACGCGGAGATGGAAAATCACAGAAAAGGAGGCGATCAAGCCTACCTGGTCTCAGCAATGCAGCATCAAGCAGATCTAGTCTACTGCTTATGAGAAGAATTTAAGTCAATTTTTATTAAAGCCATGCAACTCATAAGGAAAACCATGAAATAATAAATTCATATATTTATGGAAAACCTTGAAATCAAGAAGCGTATTATCTTTTAAAAATTTTGTGCTACTTGAAAAGCTATCTTATTTGGGTATGCATCTCATTTCAAAATTGATCACGTGAAGATAATAACGAACCAAACTCAACATTGTGGGGATTAACCGAAGATTAAGGATAGATACTATCAAAATAATACAATAGGATTCCATGAGAACTAACCTTGTTGCAACAAACACAAATACACCAGTCAAAACTTCAAAACCATCTAATTAAGTTAGGAATTGTTTGAAAGCAAAATAACAATGAGAAAGACATAAAAAGTTAAGGCAAAATAATAAAATGTAGCAAGCAAAAAGATACTAACTTGGTTGACAACTCGATCAGTTACTCTAGTGTAGTCATGTCATCTTTTAGGGGTAATGGAATCAAATTAATCAAAAAAGTTAGAAAATCTCTTGAACCTGAAACGATATTGAGCATGAACCATGAGTTATATTTCCACAGTAGAAACACATTAATATATTTCCACAACATATGATGAGCTGAACTTAATAGTCAATAAGATATGCATGCCTCAGCATCCTAGTCCCTTGGGCGTTAGAATAAGTTAATAAATCTGCAAGTTTACAAAGTTTACATTGACAGTAATATATTACAACAGTCCTATACCCTTCAATTCAATACTTAAAATGCATGTAACATAAACTTGCTACTAAATTTTATTTTAGGCAAGGTAAATACTAATAATACATACACATTATGCATTTACAAGGCTCATTAGAAATTATTGTTTATATATGTTATTTTCTACATACTGGGTTTGAATTATAATAAATATTACTGGCATATCAAGAAGCAAAAATCAATGGGAAACACATCCATAAAAGATGGTAAAAGAGAAAATACTTGATTAGACTCTCTTACAGTTTGCTCAGAAGCACCAATGTATTTGTTTAGTAGTTCAAGCCCTTTCACTGATATTTCCTGAAATAATAAAATTAAATTAGTATAAACTTTTCCCCAAAATTTTAGGATAAGCAATGAGAAGTGTATGTAATCTCATTCCCTAAATAACACAGAATGCAACTTATTATATCCAATTTAAACTACATGCAGATTAAAAACGTCATGAAAATTAGTAACAAGAGGGATAAAGATGTCGGTAATATATAGAAGTAACAAATCTATCCAAAAGGGAAAATGAACATTAATGCCTTTTTAAAAAGAGATACAAGACAGAAGTACATACACACAAAAGAAATAAAAATACCAGATCATACGCATCATATCCATCACAAAAATACCAGTTCTATCATCTGTATTTAACCAGTTGGTTAATGAAAAATGTCCCAATACCAAAATCTATAAGTTCCTACCCTATCCCCAAGCTGCAGTCTTTGCAACTAAAAAATTTCCATTTTTCTTCAAATTTCAAGAAAATTATGGAAAAATAATTGTACAAACCCATTAATGCTCGGGCCCAACTAAACCTAGAATGGCCCAACACATGTAGGCCCAATTGAACTAGCCCAATCTGCAGAAAACCCTAGCGACAAGTAGCCGCAACAAGTAGCAACCTCCCACCTCCAGTTGCCAGCAGGACTCCTGAGATCGGCCTCCCATCGCACTGCTCGCTCCACGACACTGCAAAAGCAGATTCAAAGAATCCAAAGAGAAAAACAGCAAAGACAGATATTGATTTTATTATTTTTATTTTTCTTTTTCGGGCTATAAAAAGCCTTTAGAAATCTGTAAAAGGGGGGGACATGTAAAATCACAGAGAAAAATCAATAGAGAGCAAATATCAGTTTTAAGGTGACTTATTAGAATTTTTTTTAGTTTTCTTTTATTTTTGTTTGTTTCTGTGCATACGAAAGTAAAAAAGGGAAAAGGACTAACCTTTTTCGCCTAAACCATCGAAACGGTCCCCCTCCATCGCGATCGGAGGTCAGGTGATCGAGCCATGAGGAACCCGTTGGCGGCAGAGAAGAAAATGAAAACCCTTGCTAGGGTTATTTTTTCTTTTGTAAAAGAAAGAAAAGTGATTTTTTAAAAAAGGAAATTTTTGCTTTATAATAAGAGCGAAACGACGCCGTTTGGAAGGGGAACCAGCGTCGACCCGACCAGTTCGAGTGGTCCGTCGAGACCTTAAATGGTCTATTTGCATTCGGTCCCCCGGTCTTGCAGTGTGTTTAAATTAAGCTTCGATTTCTTTTAAATTTTCCATAAATTTTATTTACATTTCAATTTGGCCCATCTTTCTGTGCGTTTTGAAAGGCGGGAATAATTTCCCTTTTGGTCCTCCACACTTGTACACGCATTCAATGTGGTCCTGTTTTCAGATTTATTTCGAATTTAGCTTTTTTTTCTTTTTTTAGTTCAATTTAACCCTTTTTTTAATTTTTTTCATTTTTAAAATTATGTTATACTATGACTTTATTACTATTATTATTATTATTATTATTGTTATTATTATCCTTACATATATACGCATGTGTATGCTAATAGATATATATATATATATATATATATATATATATATATATTTTGAATGTTTTAATACATATACATATATTTTATATATTTTGCTATTATTTCATTTTCTTAGTTTCTATATACATATATACGTATGTATATTTATACTTTATAATATTTATATATTTTTCATATTTTATAATCAAAATTATTGTAAATAGATTTTTCGTTTTTTATATACATATATACACATATTTTCAAACTTACTTGTATATTGTGCTTGCGTTTACATATTTTGTAAATACATGTACATATATATTTTAAATTAAAATATTTGCTTGATATTGTACATTAGTTTGTTAACATACCCTTTGGAAAATAAATCTTGGTTTTTTCGATAAATCAAAATCATTTTTTCTTGATTTAAGGTTTATTTTGAATAAAAGCAATATTCAAAGTTTGGGGTCTTCGAGGAAATTGAGCCCTAACGTATTGGGTTCCGATTTTCTTTGCTAATCCTAAATAACCGAGAATATTCTTTATTCAAAATGCATGAGAATAAAAATCATTTTCGGGAACTTAACTTGTTGTGTCCTAACGCATTGGGTGTGGCATGTTATTTTCTCAAAATGAAAATTTTCACATAAAATAAAAGTGATATTCAAAGTTCGGGGATTATGAGGAATTGTACCCTAACGTATTGGGACTCGATTTCTTTACATGACTTGAGCAATTGATTATCCATTTTCAAATTCCATCGTTTGAGTTGATTTTAAAATCTTTTTTAAACCTTCGACACTAAGACATCAAATAATCAATTTGGTTCCGATTTTGGGCGTTACGAGGGTGCTAACCCTTCCTCGTGCGTAACTGACTCCCGAACTCGTTTTCTCAAAATTCGTAGGCCAAAATAATTTTTAAGGTGAGCCGATCACACCCTAATAAAGGATCGGTGGCGACTCCAGTTTTATTTTTAAAGTCGACAATTGAATTTTTGTTTTCAAAAAACGGTTTCGACAATAATTATTGAACTAGATTTTTCAATATTCTTTTGGGTAATTCTTATAACAATGATAATTGAAAAAAAAAATTGAAAGGAAAGAGGAAAAACGAAACCAATAATACAAACATAGTTGGAATTATAAAACAAGAAGGGGGAAAAAAATGGGAACTTATAGAGGTTCTCACAAAGGAAAGGAGGCAGCTTTGCGGAGGCGGAGAACGAGTCGGAGATGAATCTACGATTCTCAATGACAGAATCGAAGGAGGCACCACTTTTACAACAACGACAGAATTGACGGTAAATGGGTGAAGAAATACAGGGTAAAATTGTCTGGGGAAAAATTTTGCTATTACATCTGTCGTTGAATGGGTTATTCTTAGCCCCTTTCGTCGAATGATGATTTGATAAATCAGACATGAAGAAAACAGTGAACCAAACTATAGCTTAACTGTTCATCCAAGAATAAGGAGGGGATGGCTATTCCATTCGCTCTAACCAAACGTGGCCTTAATTTTTATGCTATAAAAATTTAAATAATACCAAATTGAAATAGAATTAACATTTACAATTTTATTGTTTAATAAAATTAATATTTTTAAGGTTTTTATAATTGCATAAATAAAATATTTTCATAACAATTGAAACAATAATTGATAAAAATAATTTTCAAGACATACTAATTTATTCCCCCAAATACTTTAACCTCAAAATAACTAAATAATAGATTGTATACAAATTATTTCCTCACATTTTCAGCCAAATCTGGACCCTAACCCAAATTAAATCAAAGCATCAAACCCCACCGTTGAAGAAACACTTCTTTTTGGCCTCGTCAAAATTCAAAACTTCAAAGACCAAAGACAAGAAAAATCTGTCAAAACTTCCTTCTCCCCTCTCCCTTGATTCTTCCGTGTCTTTACTAAAACATTTAAAACCCATAGAATTCTTCAAGAGGAAGAATAATTGTCCACTTTTGTCCTTTTGTTTTTGGGTTCCTTCATGGTCTGACCAGTCGTTTTAGTTTCTCTGATCGGGTTTGGTCCCCAATGTCGGACGATATGTTGCTACATTTCTCTTCGAATTCGTCAAACCAATCAGACCATTCTTTGCCCACCAAGATTGCAAAGCTCGAAGCTCGCTTGGTAGGCAAGGCCTCTTCTGCATCTGCTGCTCAGCAACCGCAACAACAACAGCAACAGCCGCCTTGGTCTTCTCTATCATCGGCTTCGAAATTTGTTTCCGCTGAGGACTTGCCTGAGGCTTCTAGTTCTAGTGATTCTGATGATGAGGTAACAAGCCCTTACGATGTTTTCAGCAATCACCATTGCTTCCTTTTGTTTTGCAAATGCGGAATGGTAAAAAATGACTGTAAGTTTTGGCTATTACTTCCTAGCAACACTTCATTTAGGTGGAACAATTGCGTTGCATTTTTTTATGTTGTTCTTTATTGATATGAGAAGTAGTGGTTCAACATGGCATTTTGGCATTAGCTTACTTTCATTGCGAATTTTTATATGCTAAAGGATTGGTGGATAATTGAAATGGATAAAATGTTCAAGCCATTACTCCATTCGCAGTTGAAGCTGTTACCTGTGGCCAAAATTTTAAACCATTTGATCAAAAGAATAACCATAGCCATAATATAGTTGTCCGGTTTCACTATCTTTGCATACTATTTGAATAATATGATCTCTATTCCACTGTCTCAAGTGTTGTAGATTTCATTGATGTCTTCCAAGCTTTAAAACTGGATTAATTAAGTCTTTTTACATTTCTTGCGATGATAGAATGGAGGAGAGTTTTTAATACTGGCCAATACTCAAAAGCGGCGGAAGGTGCAAGGAGATGATAATTTGCTAGTTCTTAAACATGCTGAGGTAGGTATCTGATTCATGATCTAACCTTTTTGGAGGTTAGGAAATAATTGCTTTGCTCTTGAGCTCCTTAAGGTAATACAATGACTGTTTTGGTGAAGCAATTTGTTGGATAACTTCACTATCTCTATGACTCTGAGCACTGTTAAGTTTTCCTTTTTTGCCTCTAGAAAAAAGGGTTGCGTAAATTTACCTTTGTATGAAAAATGAATCAGGCAATTTCTGAAGGGACGCAAAAGATTGTGGAAGTTGTGGATGTCAAGGCAAGTTCTGATGGGAATAGGAGAAAACAAGGCCGTGGAAGGGGCCATTCTGTTTCAAACAGGGGCCGTGGGTCTAGGGCTAATGATCAGATACGACAACAAACATCTACGTCTATAGTAACGGCGTCAAATAGTCAACTTGATAACTCATATCATAAGGTGCTTTCGCCAAAGGATATTGAGTTTTTTGTTGGTTTCTTAATTATAATTGAAAGTCAGAAATGACAAAAATGCTCTTTTTGATTTCTCCAGTGGCCTTTTGCACCGCCCCCCCCCCCAAAAAAAAAAAAAAAGAAAATAAAGAGGAGTGCTATTGTCCTTCCTTTGCTCAAGTGGCAGCAAAGATTGGGCTAAGCTTGGACCATTTAGATGTCAAAATTAAAGTTAAAAAATGTTAAAGATGAAATTTAGATCTCAAGGACATGACTCAAATTTTATTCTGTTTCAGTATTTAAGATTATTTTCCACGGGCCCTTTATATTCTCATCGTATGCTGATTAAGGGAAAGGAAAGTAAAAAAAAATGAGTTTCTTTTTAATAGGAGAAAATATATATACCTTAAAATGGAGCTTAAACTTATGGGAAGCTGGTGCCCAAGTGTCTGTCATTTGTCCTTCCACATTTAACTGGTTTATTCAGAATGAAAACCTTTCTTAAATTTTGAAACAATAACGGTTAGCTTGGAAAAATAAAGAAAAAATTTATTCTCCTCCTTTATGGCATGCAGGGTTATTTTGCAAAATTACGTAATCAGATACCCGACTAACTTTATTAGTTGAATAATATAAATAACAGGCCTTTGGATATTTATATCATCCTGCAGGATAATAGGCTTAAAGAGCAGTTCCAGACTTATGACCGCACTTCACTAGAGGTATGTGTTTTGGTAAAGTTTATCTTCAATTTAACAATTTGATTATCTTCTTCACTTTTTGGCAATACATTTTACTTCTTTTTAGTCCAGAAAATGTGGAGTAGAAAGAACTATGGTTTGCTTTTGCAACTATTTTTTTTCCTTTCTAAAATATATTTTAGTGATTTTCCTTAGTGTGCAGCAGATTTTTAACTCACTTTCTAATCCTTTTGTTTGGTAACTTAACTTAGGAAGAGGTGACATCTCTACATTCTAAAGTTGCAGCACTGGAGGAGGACCTCCAGAAATGTCGTCAAGAAGCTTCTGATTATCAGAATCATTGTCGGCTACTAGAAAAGGTTATCTAGTATTTCTTCTATATGAGGGTCCCCTCCCCCGATCTGCAGGGTATGGTTCTTTATGTATTTACTACTTACCTTTTAGTGCTTGTTGTCCTTTGGCAGGAATTGAAAGATATTAAAGATTATGACCAGAAAATGAAGCCAAAGGTGTTATTATGCTTTATTGATTATTCTCAGTATGCTGCAAGTTCTAAGTTTTAACTTCATTCAATAAACAAATATATGGCCTTATGTACTGTCTGCATCTTAAATAAACATTCTTTTCTTGGTGTGTTTTTCCTTCCCTAGTGGGTGGATTAAAATGATTAAAATGTGAAATACCATATATTCTTTGTTCCTGTCATTAACTAAATCTGGGAAGGGATCCAGAAACTATTTTCTTTATGCTCAGAAGCAAATGGATTTCTTAAGTTCACCCATTGTAAAAAAAAAAAAAATTTAACATATCTTTGCTCGAATATTAGATTGTGCAAGGTTTTTACCTGTTTTCAAATTTTTGTCTTTGACTGGAATATTGCTGCTGCAAGTTCTTGAACTGCATTGTGAAATGAAGTTCTAGCAGCAGATGTCCTGGGCTAGAAACCTCTTTGATGCGTGGAATATATTTTTTAGGGCGATGTCAGAAAAAAGTAATCACTTTCCTACCTATGATTCTGATGGGAGCTTGCGGTATTGGAATCTGAGGCACCTGGATTCTTATTAGCTATAATTAGGGGCTTGCTCTTTACTTCACTCTGATATATGAAGTTCGCTTAATATTCCTGAACACCTATGCCTCTTCACAAGCCTGTTTCTGTAATACTCTTGTGAAGTATTAATTTATGCACATAACTGAACTTCTACAATGTTGTTTGTTTCACAAGACAGAAAATCAAGCTATTAATATGTTCTCTAATACCTAACATGTAAAAGGACAATAACTAGAAAAGAGAAGTATTTGTTAAGTATGCTTGATATATATGGTATCAATTTTAATTCTGGGCCTCTTATTTGACTGTGATTCAGAGGCAAAAAATGATCTCTGATCTGTTGATAGCTGTTTCAAAAGCCGAGCGACGGGAAGCTAGGATGAAAGTGCGGCAGGATTCCTTGAGACTTGGGAATGTCGGTGTAATCAGGTATACAAAGAGCTTTTCAGATTTGGTTAATGTGCTTGGAACAGATTCAACATACTTCAAATGGTGCTCAGTCCAAGTGGGGGAAAGTGAATTGAAGAAAAAATTTATGAAGAATGTTGATCACACTACTTTAAGTATCTAAATGTGTTTCATAAAAGCCAAAGCATGACAATGGTTGTATGCCTCAAAATCCTTGCGATTTGGCAATGTGGGTGTAATTGAGTTTTAAAAGAATTATCTTTGATAATGTGCTTGCTAAGGACTCTTCATGCTTGGTATAGTTTTTGGTCAAAGCAAGAGAAAAGCAAAACGAAAAAAATTGATGATATCTTTGATTGCATTATCGGATGCAAATGAATGGGAACCATGTCAAGTATGTTCGGTGTAGGAATGTAGATAGTGATGGACTCACAAAGTTGATACATGTTATTTAAGAATGTTACCATGCAACTTATTATGAATATCACATCCTATGGTGCTAAAATAATTCATGGATGGTTTGATTCCTCACAGGGAGTTTTACTAGTATGAACAGGCTGCTGCACATTATAAATCGAAGGCAGTCTTTACTATTAATAATAATAGGCCACCATGTTGTCCACGATTCTAAGGGATTGCAAAGCATGCGATCCTGACATTATACTTAAAAGTGGGAGCAAGAATGTGCATTAGTGAATTATACAAATGTAGCATCATAATTGTTTAATTCCCTCTACACACTGCTGAAGCTGAAGTTATATGGTTTAAGTATCCAAGTGCTTAATATTTTTCTGTCTTGTTGTATCATGGGCCTCATCGTGAACCACGATGTTAGTATTACTACTCATTATTGCTTTATTTATGAGTTGCCCTTGTGTTCTTTTGCCTTTAGAGCTGGAACACTAATATCTGAGACGTGGGAGGATGGGCAAGCACTGAAAGATCTAAATGCTCATCTTGTATGTTCTTTCTCTCTCTCTCTCTCTATATATATATATATATGTGTGTGTTTATAATTAGCCTTGAAAGGAAAAGTTAATTGATATAATTATTTAGGCCTGAGGATTCTCTGTTTTTTAATATGCTGGCGTGATTTTTTTTTTTTTTAATGTTTTGATTTCATTTTCTTTTCTTTAGAGACAATTGTTGGAAGCTAAGGAGGCTGTTGAGCGACAGAGGAAACAATTGAAGAAGCGACAATCTGGTAAGGCTTAATTTCTGCAATTACAGAGTTTAAGAATTCTTACCGTCTGTATTAATTGAAGTGCTGATACTATACGGAAATAGATATAGGCATCAGTTGATATGTTCCAAATGTTATGGGATTATAGACAGGAAAACTTAAGGAGGTTAGTTGACGTGTTTTCCAGTCACAAAACCAACTACTAGGCTGAAGCTGGTTTTTTCGTTGCATGTTGGCAGCATCCTGTGCCTCTTTTTTAGGACCATAAAGGCCTCTTTGTCGCCGGAGGATCCATGATCTTAGGCCTTTGGCTTTCGAACTGGATTTCATTTTCTAACCAAGCAATTAATGTGGCATCAACTTGCCTTTTGGTCCTTGTTCTTGTTGAACTGTAATTTTTTGTGTGACCTGTCTTAAAAAAGTCAAGTAATTCTGCCATCAAGAGCTAAGGGAAGAAAAGAAAAGCAAAGAAAGAAAGAAAAATAAAAGAGAAAATAAAATAATATAACATGACATATTCTTATTAAATAAAGATAATTTGAAAATTTGACATAAAATATATAAATGATATGTTTAAAATACTTAATTATTAATATACTTGATAAAACTGTATGGGTTCTAAAATAAAGAGCATAAAATCAACTGTTAATTTCATGATGGTAAACTATGAAATATAATTAATAAATAGAAATGTTTTTATTCGTCGCCCATGAGGCGAGAAACAAGCCTCAAGCTAATAGGCTTAAAAATTTTGAGTCACTCATAAAATATGAAGTTAGTATTGACAATAGATATAGTTATAAATTGCCTTTAAAAATAAGTTTGAATTACGTGCACATAAAATAGTTTCAATGTCATATAAATGATTAAATAGCTATTATAAAAGATAAGGAAAGGAAAATATGTTAAAGTTGTGCTCTTTGCAGCAAGCTGCTGTTTTACTAATTTCTCACGAGTCAGTGCCAAAGAAGGGGAATAAGCTTTTGGTGAGCTATAATATTACAAAACAGATGCCATGCACTATAAAGACTCTTTACTGCATGTTGAAGGCCGAAGGTTCAATATGTGTGAATGTGCTATTTCAAGATACCAAATTAAAGAAGCATGTGCTAACCTGTGGTCTAGTTTTAGCTATACATTGCACAGGTGCGCATAAAAGAGATTTTGACCACACATTTGACTCATTTAACAGCCATTGGCTACAACTGACTTGTACATGTACCTAACTTGGAGGTTTTACTTAGTTTATGTGCACCTGATATATTGCTGCATACACTCACAAATAAAAAGTCATTCATATGGAACATGAATGGGTGCACACACACATCCAACATGACTCAACAGACAAACAAATATGAAAGAGTTTATATCTGAAAGATCAACTTTCTCTTACTTTAAGACAAGGGTGATGCAACTGATGCGGAATCAGGTGTACAAGAAGAAGATATCCTCTTCCAGGATGAGATACACAAATCACGTCTAGCAAGTATTAAACGTGTAAGTTTAGCTTCACACATAATTGTTTCTTATTCTATTTGATATTATTAAAGGGCACAGTGGTTTTGTTGATTTTTTCCCTTGCACATTTATTATTGAGTTACGAATGTTATATAGGAGGAGGAAAGTATTCTCCGTGAAAGAGATCGCTATGAACTAGATAAGGGAAGGCTTATACGTGAAATGAAGCGCATTAGAGATGAGGATGGTTCCCGTTTTAACAATTTTCAAATACTAAATAATCGATATGCCCTTTTAAACCTTCTTGGCAAAGGAGGATTCAGTGAGGTTTATAAGGTCAGAACTTTAGTAAGCTTTTATCATTTGAGATTCAAATGTTTTTCTAAGCATGTTTGGCCAAGGCCTATTTGCTATGTCAAAAGTCTAGAATTCCTTTGCCAGAGTTGGCAATTGTGAAAATATATCATTTTGCAGTGATTTGAAGTAAGAAATTTCCGGCAGGCTTATGACTTGGTAGAGCATAGATATGTTGCATGTAAGCTGCATGGTCTGAATGCTCAGTGGAGTGAGGATAAGAAGCAAAGTTACATACGGCATGCAATTCGAGAGTACTACATTCACAAGACATTGGTTCACCGTCACATAGTTCGGCTTTGGGACATTTTTGAGATTGACCATAATACTTTCTGCACTGTCTTGGAGTACTGCAGCGGTAAACTCTCCCAACCACTTGGTTTGTTTGGCATTGTTTGGCAGTATTATATTTTTTAGTCAGTAGAGAATGGTGGTTTATAAATCTGCCTTGCAATGGTTACCTTTAATTTACTTTTGTCTTTTGTTTCTTTTATTTGTTTCAGGCAAAGATCTCGATGCTGTTTTGAAGGCAACACTGGTATTACCTGAGAAAGAAGCTAGGATTATCATAGTTCAAATATTTCAAGGCCTTGTATGCTTGAATAAAAGAGCACAGAAGATTATCCATTATGACCTGAAGCCTGGGAATGTTCTCTTTGATGAGTTAGGTGTAGCAAAAGTGACTGATTTTGGTCTTAGCAAAATAGTAGAGGATGATGTTGGATCCCAGGGTATGGAACTTACATCCCAGGGAGCCGGAACATACTGGTGAGTAATACAGTTTGATGCTCTTCCCTGGAACCTTGAATTTGAAATGTCTAAGCCTTCTGCTTTCTCTCCTCATTTTTTCTGCAATTTCCTCATCTCTTATAATAATTTTCTGGCCTTAAGAGGACTTGAGTAAAGAAAACTCTTAGGTTCTTTGTGCTGTTTGTTATTGAATTTGATGATGTAGAAATGACTATATGATTTTGAAATATTCTCAGAAACAAGAGGGCTGATGTCATGAGAACAAATTTTGTAAATTTATTTATGAGGGTAAATTATTGGAAATAAAAATCTCCTTTTTTGTGGTTCTGATCCTTAGTGCTATTTGCATTTCATTTATGTTCAATGGCTGTCATAAAGGCTCTCTTTCCATAAAGGTGGAATCGTAGGAAGGCTTTTTTGTCCTTTTGCCCCCTTTTCTTTATTGCTTTTGAATTATTTGGTGAAATCTAACTTCCTATATTTGGACATAATCTCTTCTGCTTGATTTATGCTTGCTTTATATTGCACGGTCATCTTCTCTATTTCTTTTCACAAGCGACTGTGTGTTGATTTTTGTTTTCTAATTTCAGGTACTTGCCCCCAGAATGCTTTGAGCTCAGCAAGATACCTCTGATTTCATCGAAGGTCAGTGACTCTGCCTCCAATATTTTCCTTCTCTCTGTTTTTGTTGCCAAGTGAGGGTGAGGGCATGCATACTGAACATGATAAGTTGGCGGTTTCTTTTTTGGATAATTAATAAGTCAATGGTTTCATTACCATATGGAGTTTAATTTTTTGTGCCCTTACAAATCTTTATTCTAGTTTCCAAGTACGTGACCCTGTGCACCATGATTGCATATGATTTTGTACGAGTCTTCAGCTTCTTTTATGTTATATTCCTTTTCGGACAGGTGGATGTTTGGTCTGCTGGTGTACTATTTTACCAAATGCTTTTTGGTAGGCGCCCCTTTGGGCATGACCAAACTCAAGAACGAATATTGCGTGAGGACACAATTATCAAAGCACGCAAGGTTGAATTCCCTTCAAGACCCTCTGTCTCTAATGAGGCAAAGGTTAGTTCTGCCCATCTTAGGTAGTTGCTGCTGCATATTTTGTCTTGATAGATGAATCAACTTATGGACCTAAGCAACAAAAGCAGAATCACTTATTATTATTATTTTGAAATTACACATTATTATTTTCATATGACAGTTCGACTTTGACTCGATGCTCATTTGTTTATTGTAGAAATACCGCCTCTTAATGTTGATTTAATAGCTGCAAAGTTTAGTTATTCTCATTTCCCGTTTTAAGAAGCACAGAAGTTTTATTGATGCATGCACAGTAAAGGCATTTGCTATCTGTTTATATCTATATGCTGCAGATTTGCTGGGTTCGGTATTGTACTTCTGCAGTTTCTGACTTTGGCCATCATGAAATGCCACCATATGGGGAGAACTTTTGGTTGATTAATGATGACATAATCTTATTTTCAAATGTGCAGGATTTGATTCGCCGATGTTTAACATATAACCAAGCTGAAAGGCCGGATGTTTTGACAATAGCACAGGATCCATATCTTACATATTCAAAGAAGTAAAAAATGTAGCACAGTCGCAGCAAACGGGCCCAAAAATAGCAGGGGGAGATAGAGAATGTGTGAATTTCTTTTGAAACATCCACAAGGAATTTTGTATAGGTTGTAAAGGTTACCCTGCTTGTTTTGAGCTGGCAAAATTAGTGTTTTTGTTTGTCCCTTTTGGTTTAAGTTCAATTCAATCCCTGTTTTATGTATGTTGTGCATATGACCATTTCATTTCTCTTGCTAAAAGAATGTGTAAAAGATAACAGCATTTGCAAATCTTTCCTTCCTCTAAGGTTTGGTTGGGAGACTTTTATACAAAAAAAAGGTTCAATTAAACTTGTCTGGCAGTCTAGTTGGGTCATGGCTTGATTTTTTCTTGTCTACACTTTTTTTTTTGTAACATCAAAAAATCGGGTTAGTAGAATCGGCTTAGTAGTTGAGGGTTTGAGTTGGATACCGGAATTAGGATTGTAGCTAGTAATAATTAAATAAAATATTAAAATAATAACCGGAATTAAAAATTTAGGCGAGGAGATTAAAATTAGGTGCTTGGTAATTAATTAAATTAAAACGGATTTAAAAAATGAAGCTGTATTTGAAAATAATTAAAGAAATAAGCTTTAATTTTAAATAAAGACCTATTTGGAAAAGGGAAGGAACCAGAAGGGGCAAAAAGGGGTAATAGCTCAAATTTTTAAAAACCAGTTGCCTATTTAAACACCTAACTTCCCCTTCCCTCTCATTTGATCTCTCATTCAAAATTTTCCCCTTCTGTAAATCTGAGATTTTCTCTCGAAATCAACTTACCCTTAAAGATTTTTTAGCTTCCCAAACACCTAAACACCTTCCAATAGAAAAATCACAAAATTCTCATCAAATTTGTCATTGGTTGTTGTTTCTTTCATTTAAAATTTAATAGAGTATATTGAGATTTCTTAAGATCTAAGGTTTTAAACTGAATCTTCATTAAAAATGGTGAATCTTGAACTAATGAGTTAACCTGCTGTTTTGATTGATTTCTAACTTATTCTGAACTAATTAGAAGGTATTTCAACTCAATTTAATGGATATTTTAAATTTTCATGAGAGCTTGAATTTTTGAAAAGTAAAATTCGATTAATTAGATGAAATTGATGGTTTAAATCTATAATTATATGATAATTAGGATGTTGATAAACATATTTGAGGTTTAGAAACGAGGATTTGACAAGTAAACTTTTATTTTGGCAAAACTAGTTAGACTTTGGTATTGAGAAAAAGAGATTGTAGATATGTGATTTTGCTATGGTTTGAATGTGATTAAGGTTGTAATTAATGAATGTGTAATGTGTTTATTATGTATGCGAAGCACCGGATAAATCAGGAGCTTCTACGAGCAAGGCAAAGGGCAAAGAGAAGCTTACCTAGCCTTCGACGTTCGACCGAAAGTAATTTGGTGAGTGATCAAAATTGCTACTTCTGGGCACAATTCAATGCATTATTAGGGGACTTAGGTTAGCCTAAACACCTATCCTAAATTTTGAGTGTAAGTATCTCTATTCTATCTATTATTGATATACAAATCATGCTTAAGTGATACGATATGCTATGTGAGTTGACTTGAAAATGCTATGTGCCTTATGAATAAATATGTTATGAACTTGCTGGTATGTATGCATATTATATGATATTTTTATACTATGGCTCCTTGAGCAATAAGGGAACACATGTAAGTGCATTTATGAGATTTGATTATGTGATATGAACATGAGTTAATTGATATGTGAAAGTGTGCATAAAACAGTAAGTGTGTGTTTAAAATGGATTTGTTGGCATTGTGATCTTTTGGAACCATTGGATATAGTTGGCATACCATAGGATTGTGAGTACTCAGCATTATATGTTTATTTTTGGACGATGAGGCCCCAAGATATGTTGGAGGGATAAAGGAATGTCAAGCATAGCTCCATTCACCAAGATATGTTTGGTGTATTTGGAGAGTGTTCACCATACTTCATGAGATATGCTAGACTCTTTGAGTCTTTGGTTGTGTTTGGAGATTCGTGCATTTGATGCTTTATGTTTTATACATGTTTCATGGAAGCTAAATGCCAATATATCAATAAAAGATGCTAGGGATGATGCTTGTGCTATGCCATGTAATAAAGTGATAGTATGCTTACCATTAACCTTGATATTATGGCTTGTTTTTGGCATCTTTGAACACTCGCAGAGCTTAGTTAAGCTCATACTCCTTTTATGAACATTTTTTTGCAGAGAAGTAGCTTCTTAAGGATGGGAAGTGTGCAAGCAAGTGATCCATCTAAGGCATTCCATTCGAGTATGTGAATTGATTTTTCAACTAGCATAAAGATGGTAATGTGAGACTATTTTGTAAGGGATTTAAACTTTATATTTGTTGATGGTTGTAAAAGGACTTTAATGGATTGTTTAAGGACTTTTATAACTGGTTTGTTATTATTTGGATTATTGAAAATGATGTTTGGAATGCATTCTTATGTGGTTAAAATGCATGAGAATGGTTAAATATTTGATATGAAGGTTAGAATGGTATACTGTAGGGTTAGAAAAGTTTAAAATGATCAATTGGAATGAAGTAAACCATTATTTCTCTTGGAATGCATGAAATATAAAATTTGGTATGCTAAGTAATTTATTTTTGACGTAAGGATTTCATGCTAAGTAACTTATCTAGGTTGATAAGTTATGTTTCTAAATGATTTAATGTAATTAAGCATGTTTTGTACGATCTATGTATGCCATATGATAGGTTAGAATAGGTAATTGGGTATAAAATCATGAAATGGTATGTCTAGAATGGTGTCAAAGTGTCATATGCATGTTGCTGTGATTTTTCTGCAGAATTGCGGGCGACATTGCGACAATCCATAATCGACGTTACGACGAGCAATTGTCGTCGGGACGCCATTTATTACTTCATCGAGATGACAACCTACTTCTAGGCGATGTCATGACATGAGTAATCGCGTCGTTACGACGTGGTAAGCTGTGGTCTTGGGCATGTTTTGTTATCTTTGCAATTTAGTCCTAATTTTTATACAATCAAATTGGAGTCCTTAAATATTATGAAATGTATTACAAATTTGCATGATTAAGTCTCATATGTTTAATTTCAAAATTTTATTTTAAATTTGTAAAAAGGTTTTCTGGATATTTTTCTAAATTTATGATTTGGTCCTTAAACTTTTTCTTTAAATTTAAAGGAGTTTTACTTGTCGGTTTTAGCCGATTCTTTAAAAAATTGACTTGAGTAAAACATTATAACTGTATGTATGCTTAATTGATGTTCTATAATTGTTTCGTACAACATGTGTTAAATGACAATCTTGCCCTAGGGTGTTATTTGATGATTTTTAGTAGAAAAGCTTATTTTAGGTTTTCTTTTTATGGTTATGTTACTTGATAATTGATGATTATGCATGCATTTTTGTGGTGTGATTGGTGATCAATAAGGAGGTCACGTAAGTGATTGATGTGGTATTCTGAATTCGAGTTTGTCTGTCCCGGTCGAGTTTGGGGCATTACACTTCTCTTTTGTTCAGTTTAAAAGTTTGATTTATTATGATATTAAAAAGTTAAAATTAAATTTTTTATTAATATATAATTAAATTTTAATAACTAAGATTAATGATATTAAATAGTAATTTGAGCTCAATTCGAATTACAAAATGTTTTGTCTGCTATATTTGGACTGTTGCCATTGAATTTCAAAACTATGTAAAGTACTATTATACCTTAAAAGAATAGTATTATACCGTAGTAGAGCAAGATACGTGGCAGGCTGTTGAGTGGCATATGGTTAACCCTTCTTAGATCCCTTATTGGATTAGCTTGTGGACGATCCATAACTCCTTTTGATGCACCCTCGTATGACCACTAAAGTTTAACCATTTCTACAATCTTTAAACTAGGTGTCAGAGCAAGATAACCTATGACACAAGTGGGATCACGCAACACATACCATGGTGACAACTAACTTGTAATGACAATGTTCATTAGGCACTTGACCACAGACACCTGGCTTGCCTGCACAATTATGCAGGCCATCGTATGGATCACCACGTGGCACTACGATATAGGGAGCAATCCATTAATAAGATTAAAGAAAAAAAGCCTTTAATTACCTTGATTAAAACCTATGACTTCGACTGATGAAAAATCGACGAACAAAAAAAAAGGACAGTGGAAAAAAATAGATAATTTCAAAAATAAAGAAACAACTTAGAAAATTTTAAGGAAAAAAAATATGAAGTTGGGACTTTCAATTTGGGGGGTATTTAAAGGTTTTCCCCCAAGACGTCATCTCCCAACATCTGTATGCATAGTGATTCAAGAGCCACTCTCAACTAAACACATGTCGCATGAAATGACATAACACTTATCTCATCATTGGCATCATTTACCAACGATGAACTGTAAGGCTTTCCCATTAATGTGTGTATCTAGCATGTTTGATGCGTAACCCCTTCCCTTTGGACGTCTTCATCACGTGCGAAAAGCAAACTCTTGAACTCCTCAACCCTCCGCAAGATACTTAAACAATGTTACCCTTTGATTTGATTAATAAACTATTTGAGCTATAAGGAATTTTGAGTTGATTAATAACTATTTGTTGTGAAGAAATTATTTTTGGAAGAGTAAAAGGGCAAAGAGGTAATTGTAACCTGAAAGGGTATTTTGATCAATTCTCAATAATTTTAAGATAAAAGTATTATTTATATGAGATATTTGGTGTATGAAATAAATTTGAACATTTGGAACTTGGATCATGTTAGTGGGCTTGAAATTGTTTGAATTTGGCATTTGGGCTTCACTTGTGTGATTTTAAAATGAAAGAAAGAGGTAAACCAGCCCCAATCAATTTTTCTTCTGCTGTTGTCCCTCTCTCTCCCCATGAAGCTTTATTCTTTTTCTTATTTTCTTTTCTCTCAAAATCAAACCATTTCCTAACATCCAAACTTTGATTTCTTAATAAAATCAAGTAAGAAACTTGATTCCAAGTTCATTTCCTCTATAAACTTCACCATTCAGGCTAAGGTTTCATAGGTTTATGAAAGAGAAAACTGTGGCTAGAGAAAGAAAGCTTCGATAAGGTAAGATGATTTTTTCCACCTCCCTTAGCTTGATTTTTGGTATTGGTTATTTGGGAAAACTTCGAAAGATTTGTGGTAATATTTCTGTTATATTTTTATATATGAGGATTTGAGGAAAGGTTGGAGGTTAGGTTTTCAAGCAAGGATGAGAATATATTCAAGTATTTGGAAGCTTAGAATTGAGTAAAAATGCATCTAAAAGGTAAGTACCTTTGGATACTCTTACTTTTCCTATGCTAAAATATGTATATGTGTTAGGCACTTAGTGTGTCAATATGTGAGTTTAGACAAGAATGGTCTAAACAACCTCTAAACCCTGTAACCTTGATTGTACCTCTGCCTGAATAAAATACTTATAAATATGTAAATGACCTTAACTGAAATAAGTTACTTCTGAACTAAATGAACCCTAGTAAACTTAGTGGAAAAGTTAGGATAGGATTGACATGTCAATAAGGATATGAGATGTGATTTGTTCTCTTTGGGCTTAGCACCTTAGTGCTTTTTGGTGTGTTTTGGAGGGATGTGATCTATTGTCTTCAAGTTTATCACTTTAGTGCTATTCAATGTTTTTTGGAGGGATTTGATCTATTGTTTTCAATTTTAGCACTTCAGTGCTCTCTGGTGTGTTTGGAGGGATGTAATTTGTTTCCCTTAGGCCTAGAAATTTAGTGTGTTCAGAAAGGATGAGTTGTGATGCCTTAGAGTGAATCACTTTCATGCTCTTAGTGCATTTTAGAGGGTTCTCGTGTATCCGAGTCTCATTTTACAATGTTTACTAAGGGCGAAACAAATTTAAAATCTTAACGATGAGATTTACTTGAGAATATAAATAGATAGATATAAACATGCTATGTATTTGAGCTGAAAATTAAATGTCATGATATTAAGCTTTGACCATTTGTGACACAAATGAGATTTGAGATAATCCAACAAGTTAAATGAGCATGTGTTGAACAACAAAGTTAAACCATGAGCCATAGGACATAAAAATGAGATTAAAACTTATGATTCTATATGCCCATAATAGAAAAATGAACAAGGGAATACATGACTAGCATAATGTACTAATAGCCATAATTGGAACTCATATGAGGATAATTTAAAAGAATAAAGCCAAAAAGGCAATAAAATTTGGATTAAGCAATATTGTTACCCCCAATGAGAGTCCTAAATATAAATTCCCAATGTGAATGACTATTGGATTATTAAAGGGTGAGTTGAGTACTTAAGTTTCGGTAATAAGGAATGAATTCATTTGCAACCTTAAAATGTGATATGAGTATATTTTGTAATAGACATGACTAAAGAGGGCTCAACACTAATAAAAAAATAGAATATCCTTGTGTACTTGCTGAACTTATTGAACTCACACATTAGTTGTTTTAAAATGTGTAGATTTTGCATTTTTCGAAAATATGGTGTTTTGACTTGGGAGCATCGCATCACCACTTGAGCTTAAGGTTGTAGTTCCTTAATTTAGTTGCAATTAATTTTGAATCTTGGCTTGTATACAAATGCATTTATTGTAATTGCATTTGTAAGGTTATTTTTAAATTTTAACTATTTAGACAACCCTTTTATAAGCTTTTGTTCTGTTGATCACTTTGAACACACTTATGTCTTGTATTTTGGGTCTTAATAAATTTAGAAATTGTATTATAATGATTTGTTACTTGTGGATATGTTATGGATGAGTTTGGGCATGATTTTTAAGTGTTTCTGGCCTAATTTTTAACTTTAAGGGTCTAGGGTTTGGTACCCTTACCATAGGTATCGAGTCGGAGCAAGTTTGTAGAAAAAATGCTACAGTTCCAAGCTTAGGTATTGGTACCTATGCCCAAGGTACTGATATGTTGTTGCCTAGATAGGCCCCCTGTACTGGTTGGTTGTTTTGAGCTCCTTGAAGCTCGTATTTGACCTTAGACATCTTTGATCACTCACAAAAAGTTTCTAAATGATTTTAAGTTAATTTTAAAGCCTTAAAAAATGTTTTTAAGTTATTTCTATGATTTTATTTAAAGTTTTTAAAGTTTTAAATTATAGTAAAACTACTACTTTCCCAAACCCGAATGACCTTAATTTAAGCTAAATAACTTTAGCTACTTGTGTTATGATTTGGACAAGTCCCTATTATTACTTAATGACCCATAATTTTTTAATCATATTGAATCTTTCTAAACTTGGTAAATTGGATTCATAGAACATTAAAATGATGCGAAATGAATACTTCTATAAAAAAAATTTGGTTTAAGATTGAAAGTGCTCTGGTAGCTCTTTCCATTTGTATATTAAATCAAGATGGGTGAGGAGTGTTACAACAACCCGCTACATAAGCCTGGGTGCACAAGGGAATAGGGGATCTTTTTTTTTTCTTCTTCTTCTCTTTCTTTTCTGAAGAACGTTACCTTTCCTCCCTCTTCTCCCTTTAGCTCATCATACCCATTGCCGACTCTCTATTTAACGTAGGTGAACAAAAGCTCTCCTCCTCCGTCATTCCTTTTTTATTGGTACTCGGTATCAATAAATATAGTTAAAATTTTAATATTCACTTGTACTTTGATGGCATATATACTTTTTGTTGACCATTGACAAACTTGTTACTCAAGACTGATATGATTTCTTAAGGCTAAAGTATTGGGACTTTATTTATTCTATTTATTGTGAAGATTGTATTTCCTTAAGTAGTTCAACATAGTTGTGTACATATATCCATGTAAATAAATAAGTTAATTGACAAGGAAAAATAATTCGTATTTTCAACATGGTATCAAGAGCTTGAGAATTTAGATTTAGGAGCATTTTTTTCGAAATTCTCAAACCCTAAAAAATCCAATTTTGTACTTTTCTTCTTCCGGCCAAATTTTTTTCACCACCCTCTTCAACAAAGTTGTAGTCTAATCTCCAATGAAACCTTAAATATGGTGCCCAAACTCTCTACACGTGGCCCTCACGCACCACCCATACCTTTGGCATCCTTGCCCACATGCCGACGCGTGCAGCCCACCTCTGTCGACTTTGATTCTCTAGCCACGACTGTTGGATTTGTTGGTGTTTCTTCGATATCCCTTGATTTTATTGGCTCTAGTGGTGTTTTTTTAAGAGAAAAAATGGCCGACAAAAAAAAGTTATTTATGATAACCCTTATTACAAATTAGTTCGATAAAAATTGATGGGCACAATTACCTCGCATGGTCACGATTGTGCTTATTGTTTATCAAAGCTAGATGACTATAGGGGTATATTACTGGTGATTTTTAAAAACCTGATGTCAATGGTTCCACTTACTACCAGTAGGACTTTGATAACTCTCTTGTTATGTCCTGGCTTATCAATTCTATGCAACCCCAGATTTTTAGAACATACCACTTACTTGACCTTGTAGAAAAAAATATGGCATGCAATTGGTCTCATCTACTCACAAGTTGGGAATGATGCTAAGATTTTTGAAATTCGCAATAAAGTTCACAACACTAAGCAATGTGAGATGTCAATTTTTCATTATTTTTCTAAACTGAGTGATTTATGGCAGGAGCTAGATTATTACCAAGACTTCCAAGCCAACTGTACTAGAGATGCAGTAAAGTTTTAGAAGCTTGTGGAAAAAGAGAGGGTTTACGACTTTTTGGCTGGTTTAAACACTGAGTATGATCAAATTTAGGTTCAAGTTCTAAAAAAAATTCATTTTCCTTCTCTTAAGGAATCATACTCCAATTTCCAGTAAGAAGAAAGAAGAAGAGGTGTTGTGCTTTATACAACACCAACTGGGAATGCTAGGTTGATCGCTAATGGCTCTCAAGAGCCAAAGAAAGATGGTAACATTGATAAAGATAATCTGTAATGTGATTATTGTGGGAAGCCACAACATACTAGGGAAACATGTTGGAAATTACATGGTCGATCCACCAGAGGCCGTGGAGGAAAACAAAATAAGTCAAATTAGGGTCAAGCAAACTTGTATGAGGCTACAGAGTCATCTACAGCAACTGCATCCACTGCACCATTTTTTTCAGATGAAATTCGACATCTCAAACATCTCTTGTCCCAACTTGACAAGTTCCGCTAAAAGTTTTTTAGACACATGACAGATTCCTCTAAAAGTTTTTTAAACTACTCCCCAAGTCAGACAAAAAGATAGTGTCAGGATAGCCAATGGGTCTTTCACTCTTGTAACCGGATCAGGTTCTATCAACTGTATGCCCAATATTAAACTATCCTCTGTACTACATGTTCCTCATTTTTTGATTAACCTTTTATCTATTAGTGTCACCACAAATACCTTAAATTGCAAAATTAAGTTTTTTCATGATTATTGTGTATTCTAGGACATTCAAACAAGGAGGAAGATTGGCAGTGGTAGATTGCATGATGGCTTATATATATTGGAGGGTAGTAGTGGTTTTGTTCAAGCTTTTTTTTTAGGTAATAAGGTTACCAATCAAGAAATAATGCAATGGCATAGGCGGTAAGAACACTTGACCGACTGAGCGTGTGTGCATTAAAATAACAAATTTATATAACAATTTTGAAAGCTCGATTTTGCTGCAAGCGTATAGTGTTAGTTGTAAAATTTATAGTTTCGATGGAACACGAAGTATTCCAATGGGTCGAACCCAAAGGAAGAGGCGACTGGAAGATAACTAACATACACAATAGAGTCTAAACGACTACTAATATGATTTTATAGTACGCCAATTCATAAAAAGATGAGTTTGCAAGAAAATTAAATATTCTACTCTAAGGACCAAATTGGAAGAAATGTAAAACTAGAGGGATTATCCAGTAAATAACTAGTGAGGGTTGGTTGACTTCGATGTGGTTCACCAAATCTCGTACTAAAGACATAAATTGTGGAAATTACCAAGTGGCTTCATTTTATCTTCCGATCTCAATTTTACCTACTTAGACAAATTAAGTTTGGTTTATCTTTCGATCTCGCCGGTTAATCTGGGACTAACGAATGGGTGCGTGACAAGATTACCTTTCAGTCTCACTTTATCTTAATATTCCCTTAGGGGCATCACTACCTAAGTTCTTAGTTCTATTCAAATTAGTCCCATTTATTACGATTTATACATTTGTCCAAGAGTTTTAGTTTACCCACATCTTCATCAACCAAGCTCTTTAAAGGTGTAGTTACACATGCTCAAAGCAAAGAAAATACACATAAACATGGAAAAAAAAAACAGACATGAAAGTAAAGCTTGAGAAAAATGTAAAAGTTAAGATTTTTATGCAAGAAAACTTAAATAGCATGAAACCAAAAGCATCTAATAGAGAAATCTAAAAGAAAAAACATAAAAGGAACAAACTTTAACATATTAAAAGTAAAATAAACTGAAATACATGAAACTAAAGCTTAAATAGTCTTAAAAGTAATGTATAAGGATTATAAATGTAAATAAACCTTACCTACAATGTTAACTAACTTAACTAACACTAAGAACAACAAGAATAAGAAGTAAATGCAAAAAAAAAAAACCTCTAATCTAAGATAGAAGAAGAGAAAAATAAAAACCCTGGAAAAGTGCAGAGAAAAACTAAAAAGAAATTAGAAAAAAACTAAACCTAAAATTAAGCTAATGTGTGTCTGTCTCATTCTCAGCAATTTTTGGCTATTTTGAAGTGTATTCTGATGAATTTTCGATACAAAAAATGCCCCTACACGAGCCTTGTGTGATTGGTGGGCCAAGTAGGTAAAGGTTGCCCTTTTTGTCCAAGTTTGCCCTCTTAAAAAAGGTGATATCGCGATACCCAGAAAAGGGTATCATGGTATCTCGAGTAGTGTTGAAACTTGGGGTTTTCCTTAGGAGGTGGATATCGCTATACCCAAGGGGATGTTGCAGTACCACTGAAGGGAATCCTTGATCCTTTACACTGTCAGAGGTATCGCGATCTCAATGGTTGGATATCGTGATACCCTTTCCCTAGGTAACGTTCTCAATTATTTCTAACTTTTAACATGTCCTTACAACACTCAAATACACGTTAGGCCTCCAAATGGCACTAGTAGCCAATTTTGGTAAAAAAAACAAAAATAAGACATTTTCACTTATTACCCAAAAATATGAAAATAACAAAAAAACTATGCTAAAAACTCTATTTTGCTCGAGAAAAAGCTCATTAAGTGCATCAGAAAAGCCTAATTTGCCACATCAATTTGTGGCAGATCAACTCCCACACACTCAAGTCTTTTCTTGTCCTCAAGCAACACACAAAACTTGCAAAAAGACAACCCTTGGACTAAATCAGGTAATTAAGTTATATAGTTGTACAACATCAAATTTGTACAAGAATTACTTTACATGTAATTTAAGAATGAGATCTAGCTAATTTACCTACTTCTAATGTAAACATTATTAGTTAAAGAAGTTAAAGTGCCAATAGAGGTAGAGGCAATGTAAATGAACATATGTACAAATGTTATCCATCAAAATAAATTATACGGATCACTTGTATATATTTAAAAAGAATTGTTCATGTTCGTTACAACAAATACAAGCTATGTACAAATTAATGCGTCGATGACTTATTTAGGTCCAAAAGGCCTTTTAGGCTTGTAAAGTTTTGAGGTTGAGGTTGGTAGGGATTTAAAGAAAGTTTATCTCAAAACGGTTCAAGCACTATGAATAGTATAGCACACGAAATTGTTCCTGATTCCCCCCAGATATAATCATTACATCTCATTATCCTTCTCTCATATTCTTTATTTCTCCAATAGTGTGGAAAAGGATGATTGATATTAGCTCGTTTTGTGCACTATGATTTCGAGACTATTTTATGCTCCTTTTTTTTTTGTTTTAAGCATCTATATACTTTGTTTATTCTTTTCTCTCACAATGCTTTTGATTATCACTTTTATCTCTTTCAAAATTTTCTTTTCTTTTTAAGCATGATTCTAGGAGGAATAAATTATGAGCTAATTCAATCCCTTTTCACTAATCACTCGAGTACACTTTTGTGAGAAACCTCCATAATGTTCCTACCTAACCGTCGATGTCCATGACCTGACGTCCATCCAATAGTGCGTTACAAAGTTCAAGGACTGTGAAGGGTTGAGTTTCGAACTCAATTTCGGCTCAAGGTTTCAAACACAGAGGCTCATTAAGAAAGGTAATGTAAGACTCAAATTTGGGAACTAGAGATAATGTAATGTTTAAGGTTGGTCTTTTAGGCTCAAGGCTATACAAACAGTGCTTAAGGTTTTTCCCAAATTATCACCTAGCAATAATCTATTAAGCATGCATCTATTTAAACGAACAATTAGCAATTCGAATTATTTATCTACAAGGATTCATATATTTTATTCATCCTACGATACATTTTATACATTTTCATTTCAGTTATTGCCTCTAATATATTATACCTATTAACTAAGTGAACTAATTAATCTACAATTAAGAGAAAGAAATTATCTAGTATCATTAAAAAGTTACAAGTTTAGGAATTCTATATACGCATTTGATATGTACAACTACTAACTTATTACTTAATTACAGTTCAAGCACCATGCAATAACAAAAATAAAAAATAAAAGTAAGAAATATTTTTGGATTTTTGAAAAATGCATAAAAATTAAAATAAACATAAACATAAAAACAAAAATAAACACACATAAAAACTTATGTGCACCCCCACACTCAGACTACACATTGTCCCCAACGTGTTTAAAAGAAAGGATATGAGGTTCCTAAACTTTCCAAGAATTGAGCATCAGACTATCTCGGACGTCCACCTCCTCGTTGAAACTCTATCGGTTGTGTAATCCTTCAGGGTAATTCGCTGCACATAACAAAAATAAAGAAAGAAAATCAAAAGGCACACCGAACACAAAAAAAGTCAAAAGTGTTTAATAGTTTACATGCCGTATAAAATTAAATAAAATTAAAACGCGAAAGCATGTAACTAAGCATTGGACGTGTCGTTCCCTAAATCAGTCTCGTCGACTCTCAATATGTTTCTTCATTTAGGAGCGATCTTCTTCACTTTCGTTCGTCAGAAAGGCGTGCTCTGTTCTCCTGGATCTACACCCTTGGACATAGGACCTGTAGATATAGCATCGTCTTCCATAGTCTTATCTCGAGGCGTTGTTTCATAACCCTCTGATGCCTCATCTTTCGTTGCCTTAACTTTCTTGTTTCCTTTTGTAGGCTCTACTTCCCCTTCATTTTCTTCACCCTCGGATGAGTCACTCGATCTGATGGGCCATTGTATGGCTCTTACCCCTTGACTTACCATGAATGCACTCATAAATGACTTCATCGCCTCAAGTATCCAATTATTGTAGCGTACATCACGTCCTAATCTGTATTGCCACTATGTAGGCTCACCTTTAGTTTCCTTCTCGACACTCATCCTTTTTGTAGATCGAGGTACTTCCCTTCCTTCGCTACCTCGTTGATTCCACTCTTGAATTTTCTTCCTATGAAGCTCTTGAAATTGTTGGAGCAAGGAATTTCCGATGATGCTGCGTGTTGGATGCTGAGTTTGCTCGGTGGATGCTATGTCAACACTATCCCTACGGCAGAAGTTAATGACTAAATATAGGAAATAAATATTGACTTTACCACCTGTGATGCAACGTTTTATTTATCGATTCACCAAAGTACCTACACAAATTCTTTTTCGCTGCAAAATGATATACAACAAGGCTGCTCTAAGCACATTTACATTGTTAGCATCTAATACAGGGCAAAGACGCGTGCATATGAATTGCATCCATATTTTCGCAATGGGGAACATGATTGATTGATTAAATGAGAGAGGTTGCCTCGTGATAGCTTCGCGCATCCATTTGCCTCTACCTTTCGTAAGGTAGTTTAGAATGGCTTCCGTGTCTAAATTAGTAAAATGGTTCAAATCGAGGGACGACAGATCCTCCTCTTCGTAACATGGCACGCCATAGTATTCGTAGATGACGGTGGGGGAAATATCAATATGTTAACGTCTGACGTATACCCTATTACGTGTAGTAATTTTTAAATTGGAGTAGAATTCCAACACTACGGGTATAATGATAGGTTGCTTAGAAAGCAAGCAAAAGTTATCCCATTAGTGAAAATGAACATCATCTCAGATTTCATCGTTAAAAGATAAAGCCGAACCGAAACCATGTTCAAGGATGAACGTACATCTTTGAATGATTTGATAAAATTCTACAGGCTCTTTTTGGGCAAATTTGACGCCATCAAATTTTGACACCGAAACCTAGGCAATTTGGGAACGAGATCATTTTTGCATTCTCGAGGGCATTCTTATAGTTTTCTCAATTAAAAGCAATAAAAATCAATTAATTACCCAATCACAAACATACTTATTCAACTCTTAACTCTGAGCATATTAATACCTTCTCTTAACCATACTTATTATAGAACTAAAAGACTTATTCATATCTTACCATAAATACAAACATTCAAATATTACCAAACTTTCTTGACAGATCACGCCATACAAGCTTTATACAAAAATCTTGTGTGTACTGGCCCTGCGGACTTCACGGAAGATGCCATGTGTCTCTCTCTTATAGACTTATACAGAGTTTCATGTATTGTGATCTGCCATTTTGATTTACACATTATCAAAGGCTACACCATGAACACATATACAGACATACCATATCATGCCATGGGTCTTAACCACATGGTCTTACATACATTCATGTATCATGTTCTGTCTTTCCAGTATCATCCTACTGAAGGCTACACCATAAATGGTTCCAAGTCATACCAATCTGCCATGGGCCTCTACCTCATGGTCTTACACTCGTTTTCAATCAGTGACAAGCTAGTCTGGTTAGCATTATAATTTCCCTACCAGAGGCTTCACAATAGAACATTTATCATTACTTACTTACGCAGATTTGAATGTATTTATGGCTAACATTCTTTTCATATCACCACTATACCTGTATTCTTACCAATCAGTATTTTTCTCAATAGAATCTTACATAGATCATTTTAACACCTACCTCATCTTTATTATGATCATACATTTACTGTTTTCTATAGATTTCATTATCCTTTATATATAAATACTTCAACTTGAAGAGTTTACACAAGAGAGAGTCAGTGTAAAGACTCACCTAATTCTCACCTACTGTAGTTCTAAGCTCCAGACTTAACATTCTTCTCAAACCAGTAGCAACCACTGCTTAGAAACTTAATTTCACCATTACATCTCCAATACATACAATTTACTTATCATCTCAATTGCTGACAATCTCATACAAAACCTTGCACTTACAATTTACTATTCAAATTCCACATGTAGACTTATTCATTCATAACTTAACATGTAGAGCTGAAATACTTACCCTGAGATGGAATAACCACTGATTGTCCTCATAATCTTAGATTCTAGTTTATTGAGGAAAAGATACATTCAAACTTAAGGAAGAAATCAGTGAATACCATTTAAGGAAGAAGAAAAAAAGAAGAACCCCTTTTAGAACTCATCTCACACATATAAATATGACTCAACTTACTTAGTGGAGTTTAACAAGTGTCATATGTTTCATAATTTGCCCTCTTAATGGCCTATAGTCTTTGAGAGAATATAAACAAGTTCATTGCAATCACAATTATCAAATTGGACTGTACAATTATGTTCTAACCAGATTACTTATAATTTGGATAGCACAATATTCTAAACAAACCAGGCGTACTATACTTTTTGGTGAATACTCATTCCATACTTACTCTTTATCAATTATCATGAACTTTTCCTTAATATAACAGATTATCATGAAATCAAATCCTTTCTTTCTTATGTGGCTGATACTGAACGCCAACATGTATATGCCAATACAATCACTTGGGCGGATAACACTTCACCAGACAAACTGTTTACTACGATCCGTAAAAACCTTAAACTCGCCAGACCTGGGGTGTTACAACTTTTCTCCCATTAACAAAATTTCCTCCTCGAAATTTTAAAGTTGAAAGACTCTGAATACCTAACTGAAGTCATTTGTTTGCGCCAAGCACGTGACAATGTTTAGGCGATTTTTCCTACTTACCCATCAAAATTTTTCCATCTATTGACCCACTTCTTTGAAAACCTTAATAAGAAATTTCCACCAACCTGCTTCTTTGGACAAAATCAAAATTTTTGCGGTTAATCACCTAGATTCGAACGTTACACTCTTACGCTTTTGACAGATGTCAAACTCACATTAGAGAACCCAAATAGTTTTCACGGAATAAACTTCTTACACACGTTTGTTTCTATAAAACAGAGACTCAAACATTTTCTTAACACTTTCGCTGAACCATTCAAAATCCCTAACCTCTTTTCTGCTAAATCCTTCAGTTTTTATCGTTTTTAATCTCATATTTCTTAAAGGTAATCTTTTCTTCTATTAACTTTATTTCTTTTTTCCCAATTACATTTAGTGATGTCTAAAACAAATACTCGAAGTAGAGGTTGAAGGTAAAGTAGTCGAATCATCACTCCTAAGATTCCCTTCTCTTTCGATCCCTAAGGTCCTGATGATACTCCCTCATGCGTATCAACTCCCTCATATGAATGTAGTACCACCCAAGAGGAAATTCATAAGTATTTAGGGTCTCGAGGCATTAGACACCCAACTTTTTCTTGTGATTTTAGACGACAATACCCAAGGTTTTATCATTCCTTTGATTTTACTAGAGGTTGGCTTCTACTTACCATTACACCTATTCTTTTGCTCGGTATTAACTGAGTATGGCATTGCACCAGGACAACTATCAGCCTTGTCCTGGTGGACTTTGGTAGCCTATTTTATTGAATGTTGCATGGGTAATAAACCACCACTCATGGGAGTTTTTTTAGAAATTTTATCAGTTAAAAGTCATAAGACAAGGGGTTGGTAGTGTACGCCAAGGTTATGAGCCACTTATCAAAACATTATTTCCAACATGCACTTAAAGAATGACAAGTTCATAAGAGTTATCTGCAAACTTGGAAGTGGTTTTGTTTTTCCTACATGTTGGTCTCTTCCTCGGGAATCCATTTGTGCCTACTGTCAACCTGTTGATTCTAAAGTTGCTAAGAAACAATTTAAACGTCCGGTGAGAGGACGTACCCTTGAATTGGTGGAGTTAGTTACAGTTAGGAATGTTTTCCAGAACTGTTTGCTAAATCAAAGCCCAAATGGTCGTCGTGATATTGACCCCATCAGTTGGTTAGATAACTATAATGTGGCTTAAGCGTCAGAAGCCTAGCTATTTAATGGCACCAGTAATCTAACACAAGTTCTGACCAAATGTGCAAGAGAACCTTATTTTTTATTTCTAAGAAGTTTGTGGGATTCGATCTCCAAACTAGGTTATCACTCCTGGTATTCCTCATTTTTTCTTCTTCTTCAAATGAGGCTAATACTCACATTGATGGTGTAGGATCATTTTTAAAATCTCATACCACGCCCAACCAAGCATCTGGTATGGACATCACTGCTTTTTTAAATGAAGCTCACACTAAGGAGAGAGTTACCTCTACCCCTTCAAAGAAACCAACAATAAAGAAATATCAGAAGAGACCTAAGTAGGAGTGTATAAAATATGGTTAAGTTGATTAAATTGAATAAATCAAATTAAATAAACCCAAAATTTTCAGTTAATTCAATTAATTATTTTGATTCAAATGATTAGTTCATTCAATTTCAGTTTTAAATATTTAAATCAAAATGTCGATTGAGTCTTAGTTCAATTGGTATGGATATTATTGCCAATGCCGGAGGATGTTGGTTTAAGTGCGTTGAAGCTCATTATCTTTCTATTTATGAATTGAGAAAGGACTATAGATATTTTTAAATATTATCTAAAAAAGAGCATATATGATTAGAACTTATAATAAAATTGTTGAAAAACAATTTAACCAAAATAATTGAGTAAATCAATTTTTTAAAGATTAAAATATATTTTTATAAATATACTCAACCTAATATAAATCCAACTCAAGTACCCAATCCAAATATAAAAAATCAAACCCAAGTCCAATTTAACCATTATACTTCTAATTTAATAATTAATTTAAGGGTAAACTACATTCATTGTCACTTTTGTTTACCTTAGGTTACGTTTTAGTCATTTACGTTATCATGTTGTAACATTTTAGTCACTGAGCCATTAATCGTCGTTAATGGTGTAACGGTAAGCTGACGTGGCACGTTAAGTCATCATTTTAAACAAAATTTTAGGTTAAATTATACAATTGATCCCCATATTTTTTTCGTTTTAAGTAATTTAAATTTTTTTCTTTTATGTTCTTTAAACTTTCCTCTTTTTTTCAATTCTCTTTTGTTTCTCCCTCTGTTTTCATACCTTTCCCATTTCTTTTAACATATTAGGAAGTCAAATTGGCAATGAAAAAAGAAGTAGGAAGTCGACTATCATCATTTACCTATAACCAAAACCCATAAACCCATAAACCCATACTATGCTTCTTTCTTCACTACCAATTCGACTTCTTGGTATGTTAAAAGAAATAAAGAAGGTAGAAAAACAGACGGAGAAGCAGAAGAGAATAAAAAAAAAGAAATTTAAAAGAACATAAAAGAATTATATTGCTCAAAACAAAAAATTATGGGGAGCAATTGTATAATTTAACTTAAATTTTTTGTTTGAAATGATGATTTAACGTGCCACGTCAGCTTACTATTACACCATTAGCGTCAATTAACGGCTCAGTGACTAAAATGTTATAACATGATAATGTAAGTGACTAAAACGTAACATTTCAAACATAAGTGACTGAAATGTAACCTAAGGTAAACAAAAGTGACTATGGGTGTAATTTACCCTTAATTTAGTTATAATTTTAAAGTTAATTTAAATATCCCTAAAAGGCCTTCCCTTCATTTCTCCCTAAAACTATAATGTAAAATCCCTAAAACTAAGAGTAGCACCAGCCGGTAGCCACCACACCAGCCCCTTCCCGACGTTCACCCTCTACCGGAGGGCCTCCGACGTCCACCACGTCATTCATCCGCCACCCACTCCCCGACGGTAGGAAGATAACTCTATTCATTTGTTTTTTTTTTCCTTTTTTTATTTTTTTATTTGTTCCTTTCTTTGGTTTATTCTTCAAGTGAGTCCTTTGTGAAGACCACTTTGTACTTTTAGTATTTTTTGGTGTCTTTCAGCCATTTTTTGGTGTATTTCTTTTTGCTATTTTTGGTTTTCTTTTATCTGTTTGGACTGTTTGTATTAAGCCAAGTAAATAAATAGCAAAAGCCGACAAATTGAACCGAATCGATCAAATTCGGTTCGGTAATTTTGATTATCTCCTAAATTTTGAGTTAATGGAGTTGACCACTCCTATTTTCCTATTTTATTATCGTAATTCGATTTTAATAACTTTTTTTATATATTTTTTATTATCGTAATTTCGAGTCAATGGAGCTGACCACTCCTATTTTATTATAGTTATCAGTAAAATGTTAAAATTTTAATTTTTAACTTTCTTTATATATTTTTTAGAATTTTTCTGAAATTTTTATAATTTTTAAGAAATATAAATTTTGGAGTTTTATAAATATTTTAAATTTTAAAATTATTTTAAATTTCATTTTGTAATTTTGTTGAGAATGAGACCAATTTGTTCATTTTAAACTTGACCGGGACCGAATGCTATTTACACCAATTTATTATTTGAGATATTTAAATTGTAAAATCTAATTTTATTCGAACTCAAAACTTGAATTACTTATTTGAGTTGACTTGAATAATTCGAATAACTTAATTTGATTAATTTTTCGAATCGAATTGAGTTTTGCTTACCGCTAACCTAAATTCATCTTCGTAGATAAAATTAACAGTGTCCTAAATTCTGGGTTTCCCTTGTTCCATCATATCTTCATGCTTGTTACTTCTTGTAGGTGAAGTAGTGTTCTTCTGCTTGTTTTGCTTTGAAAGTTTCTGGATCTGTTGATTTTTCCCAAGTTATATGCTCTTCTGCTGAGCCTTATATATACATATGTACATATCAAATAAGGTTGAGAGGTTCAATCTTCTCACCATAACTAGGGGTTTTTTTTTTTCTTTCTTCCTTTTTGGCCATTTTTTCTAAGTTTAGTCCAAGGAGAGATTTATTGATGGTTAAAGGTGAGACAAAGGGGTGGAGCTTTGTACGAAATCCATAATGCTTTTTTAAAATTATATAATTAGTGGGAAATTAAAAAAAAAAACTCGAAAACGCTCTCACGTCTCTGCTTAACTGATTTGAGTGCTCCTTTAGATGATTTATGGATGAATTTCTGATGATTGCTTATTATCTTTGCTAAACATAGGTGTTTGGTTCATGGTTGGATAGTGGGACTTTCGATTTTATATATACTTTGGGGATTATTTGATGATTTCATGTGGTATTGTCTATTAATTTTATTCAATTAAAGCCACTTTAAAATCTGTTTTAGTTCTTGATTAATTTCATGAGCTGCATTTATTAATGCATCTGTAAGTGTGTTGTTAAATATTTATTTGTAAATTTGCTGAATCAAGCATAATTTTCTGAAGGTTTTTTCCCCCTTTTTTGTAGCCTGTTGTGTTATGGATCCAGAAGCTGCACGAACTGCCCGAGAATCTCTAGATCTGGCATTTCACATGTCAAATATTCTTGATACGGGTCTTGATCGGCATACTCTTTCGGTCCTCGTTGCTCTCTGTGATTTGGGTTTAAACCCTGAGGCTTTGGCTGCTGTTGTCAAGGAACTTCAAAGAGAAGCTCCACCATCAACCCCGTTTTCATCTTCTTCATCACAAGTACCTTAACTTTGGAGTTCGGTATTTTCTAGTAAACTTACGAGTAATGCCTTAGAAGTTTGAGTTTTAATTTGTTTTGGTTGATGTCTTTCAGTAGAAACTTTCTTAGGTTTTCTCATCTCGAACACGATTGTGCTTAGTGTTCACCTTGTGCTTAGTCTCTGTATCTAATTTGATCTTACATACTATGTTTGATCAATTATATATTCACTCTTGTGAACTGTCTTTTCTTCTTTATCTTGGAGCTTTTGTTGCCGGATGTTGTATTTGGTGTGGAATTTCATAGAATTGGCTGCTATAGTGTATTTTAATTAATGGAATGTTTAAACTCACGTCCCATACTCAGTTTGCTGAGCATAGCTGGGTTTATTTAATTTTTAGTATTTTCTAACTGCTGACATGCTATTGATGGAGGAAGGAGAGGACCTATGTAGAAAGACAAAAATTACTGAACTATATAGCTCACCGAAAACTTTATGAGATATTTTGGTTATTTTTAGCTTTCATTTTTGCATTTTTGAGATAATTTTCTCCAGTTTTCATCATTGGTGTCACTAAAAATTATCTTTACTGTCATAGTCTACAATTTGAGTGTCTTTAGTTCTTCTCTTCTTCCAGGGAAAATTTGTTTAGTGTCTATTCTTTACAATAATATTCCACTTATTATATAAAAGCAGTGGTGATTAATTTCATTGGAAATCTATAACTCTTTAACAGTAAGTCTTAAATCATTGCACTAAGGGAATATTGGTACTCTAATCACAAGTTATGCAAAACAGCTTTTGTGTTTATCTGCTATTTGAGTTAAAAGTCTTTTATTCTCTGTTACTTGTGTACTTAATTTTATCTACCTTTTCCTTTCAATTTTAATTGCTTGTTGATGATGTTCAAGAGGCTAGTATTGGCTAATGAAGTTTGCAAAGTCCTTATTGCATGCAAGGTAGCAAAAATTTAAAAGCAATTGGCTTTGCATGTCAGTTAGGGGGAAAATGACCAAAAAACAACTGGGAAAACACAAAGAATGACTTGAAAAATCATAGGGTATTGATCTCTTTTGCTTTCGTTTGATGGGAATAAGCTTTGCTGGTTCTTATGCCATTTAGAAGTTGAATAACTGACTAGAAAAAGGAACAGAGTTTAGCTGCTGCAACATGCATGCGTACACAGCCCCAGACACAGACACAGACACATGCACTTGCATATGCATACATACAAGTACCGAATTTGCCAATAAGGGCTCAGTAGCTTTTGTTTTTTTCGTATATGCTTTCCATTATGTTATCATTGCTTAAGCACTTAAAGCTTTTGTGTGTGTGTGTGTGTTTCTATTTGTTCTTGTGTTTATTTTCAATTTTAACTGCTTGTTGATGATAATACAATCACATTGTAGGTAAATCCATGTACTTGAAGGTTCAAATGGATGAACAAATTTATCTATTTGTGTTGTATTGTTATTGTTCTCTTGCAGCTAAGGGCATTATGTTACACTTCCTCTGCATCAAACAGGTACATTTAGTGAGCAAAACTCGATTTGACTCGAAAAAATTGAAAAAAAAGTCGGTAACTTGAACAAACAAACAAATATAATGTATTCCCTTTGAACTAACAAAATAAAGTTTATATTTACATTATATTATTGCAATACTTCTCCTTCAACTTGAACAAACAAACTAATATAATGTATGAAAATACAGTAACTTGGCATCTTATGTTGAGCTATAATGAAAATAGAGTCTTATGTATAAACGATTTATTTATTTTATTTTCATTCAGATCCGTTTTAGTTTGCATTTCAGTTTGTTTTATATAATAAAATAGTTTTAAAAAAACTTAATATAGGCTAGGCTGGGCTAAAGGTTAGCATTTATAATTTGGGTTGGGTTTGAAAAAATTTTAGACTTATTTTTTTATATTGGGTTTGAGTTTATCAAATGGGCCTAAAATCCTGCTGTGACTCAGTCCACGATCACTTCTATTGATTAATTCAGTTAGTATAAAATTTTTAGTTTATTTGTTTATTGTCACAAAAGGACCGAATTGATTGAATGCACGCCCCTAATTTCAAGACATTTTCTCTCTTGATTATATTTATCCAATTTTTTTGAATATTTTTTTTTGATACTTTTTATACCCGTTTTATTGTCCATGTTATGAGTTTCTAATTGTCTCTCCTAACAAGTCATTTTTAAGGTTTGAACTTGTATTTTTTTGGAAAAGCAATGTGTTTTGCCATTGCATCCAACATTTATTATTATTTAAATATTATTAATTATTATATTAAAATAATAATTTATCATTATATTTTAAAATTTTAAAATATTTCATGCACCATTAGTTATATAAATATTTATATTAATTACTTAAAAGGTATTTAAAATGTACATTTCATGTATATTATATTAAATAATTTAAATTAATTTACTTTTTAGTGTCTAATATCACGTCTAAAATTAACATTACAACTTTTTACCACAATTTTTTACACTAATGTTAACACACTTGATATTACAACCCACACTTTTCCATGACAATTGTTTTAAAAAGAGCAATGGCTAACTAACCTTCCGTAGGTTTAGTAGTTAGACCAAATCCAAATGGAAAAAGAGGGTAGTAGTGCGGATCACCAATGTTCATGGGGAGCTGGTCAACAGTCTTGAACCATGTCCTTACAAGCTTGCCGGTGAACCCATAGTCACCAAACAGCACATCAGCAACACCTTTGCCCTCGGTCTCTGGAAGCCATGCTACTACGAGTGCATTAACTGACGAGAGATAGGGTTGCATGACAACCGGCCAGCCAGAGATAACAACAACAACACATTTCACAGCCCCACAAACATTGTAAATAGTACGTGGACCAGGCTCGGATAATGTAAGATTCAGGCTGTCACCAAATGTTTCCGCATACAAGGGTTCTCCCACAACAACAATGGCAAAAGAGAATTTGATGGATTTGACAAAGTCTGAATCAGGGTTCTCACTGTAGACAACTCGAGTGGTTAGATCAACCGTATTTTTAATTGCCTGGAGGGTAGTGGTGCCTGCGGTCATGCAGACTGTCTTAAGTCGAATGTAGAATATTTCGATTTGATATATGCTATCACCGATCAATCTAAAGCTTACATGATACCAGAAACCATCCAATATATAAGAAAATAAGGACTTCAACAAAGCTTAAACTACGCCCTTAAGATGAATCATTAATAGCACTAGCAAAGTTTGCACAATGATTTTTACCAATTGATTCATTTCAGATGTTGAAAACCAGTGCCTGATATGTGACCTGTTAGAAATAACAGTTTCAGTTACTAAGTAGTTATTAGTTAGCAAACTGTTAATACTTTCAGTTTTGAGTCGTTGTACGCTATATATACTTGTAGTTGGTTCTGTGAAAAGCAAGTAAAGAAGATTTCTTTCTATTATGTTGAATAGATTTTAACATGGTATGAAGAGCCACTATTTTTCTTTTCTGATCAGATTTTTTTTTCTTTTCTGCATCTCCATGAATACTGAAGCAGTACTAGGGTCTGATACTCCGCATCATTCTTCCAACACTGGTGGGGCAATTCAGTTACCTGATCTTGGAAATGGCGGGTCGTTGACTGTTCAGTATTTTCAAAAACATGATACGGTAAAATTTGCAGAGCACAACTTCTTGCTGCGGAAGCATCAGTTATTGTTGATTCTTGAAGGTTACGGGCTGGAAGGTTTTGTATTAGGAACGATTTCGGTTCCTCCTGCGGTCATTACTGAAGCTGATGGTCGTCTTGTTGATAATCCAGCTTTTCTTGTTCATAAAAAGCAAGATAAGTTTCTTACTTCCTGGCTTTTATCGACAGTTACGGATGGAGTTTTAGTTCACCTTACTGCAGCCAAGACGAGTGTTGATGTCTGGGCCACCATTGAGAGACGGTTTGGTACTACGTCAGATATCAAGATCTCGAGTTTGCGCCATGCATTATACTCGATCAAGAAAGCTGGTTTGACAGTTAAAGAGTATTTGTTGAAGGTGAAGACTTTGTGTGATAGCTTAACGGCTGTTGGTAGTTTGGTCACAGAAAGGGAACAAGTTAGTGTTATCCTATCTGAACTTCCCATTGAATATGAATCCATACGAGTTTTTGCGTCTGCCACGTCCATCTCTTTAGATTTATTGACTGACATACTTCTCGATTGTGAGGCTAGACATTTGGCTCTACTTTCTGAAGTTCCTGTGCAGGCAAACTTAACCAAATATCAAGATAATTCAGCAGCTTCGAAACCTCCTCGTTCTCAAGCCTTTAGGCAAGGGGATCGTGGTTCAGGCCGAGGCTGATCGCGTAGGAGAACCAGAGGTGGTGGTCGTGGTTGGTCTCGGTCTAAACCTCAATGCCAACTGTGTGGCAAAGTTGGTCATATTGTGCAAAACTGTTATCATCGGTTTGATGAGAACTTCTTTGGTCAAAACCCTTCGGTTAATTTTCATCAAGCTCATGGGTTGGCTCCTACAACTGCATGCTCTCCTGTTCATTGTTCTGGCTCGTGTTCTTGTTCTTCATTTACAACTTCTAGTCAAACATGGTATCCAGACTCGGGTGCGACGAATCATGTTACCCCTGACGATTCTAATCTGGTGTCTGTCTCTCCATATATAGGTACAGGTGAAGTCGTTATAGGTAATGGTAAGTCTGCTTCTATAGCTAACGTAGGCTCTTCTACTATTGTGGCTGGTTCTAGACTTCTACACCTTCAACATGTTTTACATGTTCCTACCGTGTGCAAAAATTTGTTGTCTGTGGGGCAGTTCACTAAAGATAATGGAGTTTACTTTGAATTTCATCTTTTTCTATGTTTTGTGAAGGACCTTCAGACAGGGAAGACTCTTCTCGAGGGCCACATGCATGATGGTCTCTACAGGTTTCAGTTTTCCAAGTCTGCTTTTGGTATTGACAGATCGGGTTTGAAGTTTAGCTCATGCTTAGTCAATAGTGCTCAATTCTCAACTGCCACTCTTTGGCACAACAGACTTGGACATCCCTGTTCTACTACCTTGGCTCATGTATTGAAGTATTGTAAAGTTCCTTTTGTACAAAGTCATTTGGATCGTATTTGTATGGCCTGCCAGATGGGCAAGGCTCATAAGCTCCCATTCTCTTTGTCGCAAATTGTATACAAATTTCCTTTTGAACTTGTGGTCTCTGATGTCTGGAGGCCAACTCACATGCCTTCCAATGGATTTTTATACTACGTATCGTTTGTTGATATGCATAGTAAATACACATGGATCTATTTCCTTAAAAACAAATCTGAGGTTCTTCACTGTTTTGTCAACTTTTATCAGATGGTCAAAGTTCAGTTTGGTCGATCTATCAAGATGCTACAAACTGATTGGGGAAGCGAGTATCGTGTTTTAACTAAGGAACTCTCTCGTCTAGGTGTACAACATAGGGTCACGTGTCTCTACACCTCTGAACAGAACAGAGTTGCTGAACGGAAGCATAGGCAGGTTGTAGATATGAGGTTATCACTCCTAGCTCAGTCTGGTGTGTCGTTGAAGTACTGGTGTTATGCCTTTGCGCATGCGATTTTCTTAACAAACAGGCTCCCTACTCCGGTGCTACATCAATTAAGTCCATATGAAGTTCTTTATAATCGCAAGCCTGACTATGGTGTTTTTCGCGTCTTTGGCTGTGCGTGTTACCCAGATTTGAGACCTTTTCAACAACACAAGTTGAATTTCTGGTCTAAAGTTTGTGTTTTCCTTGGAGGTGTTCCAAATGTAAAAGGGTTCCGGTGTCTGGATGAAGATGGTCGTGTTTATCTTACTCGTCATATTCGCTTTGATGAAGATAGGTTTCCATTTCATGATGGCTTTTGTTCGAAATTCCCAGCAAATTTCCCGCGGGATTATTGTCAAAAGCAGACAATGCTTCCTGTTGTTGTCTCTGGAAATTCTTCTGGCAGTGTGGTAGCACCAGTCCGCACCACTTTTGTAGTACCTTCTTCTGCAGCACAACCAAGTTATACACCGTCTCATTCTTCAGTTCACGGTTCTCCTGAAACGACAATGTCTCCCTCATGTGATCAGATTGAATGTAATACAAGAGCTCCAGCAATAGATAATATTCACCCCATGCAGACTAGGTCTAAGAGCGAAATTTTTAAGCCAAAAGTCTTAGCCTCAGTTATGATTGAAAAAGAGCCGTTGACCATAACTGAAGCTTTTCAAAGTCCTGCTTGGACAGAAGCTGCTCGAGCTGAATACGATGCCTTAATTGCCAACCATACCTAGGATCTCATGCTGCTACCTGAAGGGCGTAGGGCGGTTGGTTGTAAATGGATCTTTAAGATCAAAAGACATGCTGATGGATCAGTTGCTCGATACAAGGGCAGGCTTGTGGTCAAGGGATACTTGTAGGAAGCGGGCATCGATTTTCAAGAGACGTTCAGCCCTGTTATTAAGCTAACTACAGTCAGAACTGTTCTTGCACTAGCAATGTCATTCAATTGGTCCCTTAGGCAGGTTGACATTAACAATGCCTTCCTAAATGGGGATCTGAGTGAGGAAATTTATATGGTGCAGCCTCCAGGGTTCGAACAACAAGGGACCAATGGTGAGTAGTTAGTTTGCAAGCTCTAGAAGGCCTTGTATGGTCTTAAACATGTACCTCGGGCCTGGTTTCATGAGTTGAGCGAGTTTTTGGTGTCCATGAAATTCGAAGTTTCCAAAGCAGATAACTCTTTATTCATTCTTCGGTCAAAGTCTCAGTTAATGTATGTGCTGGTCTACGTTGATGATATTATCATCACTAGAAATGATGATCAGGCCATAGGAGAGTTTGTCCACCAACTTCATGCAAAGTTCTCATTAAAGGACCTAGGCAAGCTGAAATACTTCATTGGTATTGAAGTTCGTTACACCTCACAAGGACTTTTTCTTTCGCAAAAGAAATATATTTTAGATCTTCTCAAATGGGAGTCCATGGACAGGTCGAATAGTCTGCCAACACCAATGGTCACTACGTGTCATCTCTCTTCTACTTCTGGCAGCCCAGTGGAGGATGATCATCATTATCGGAGTATTATTGGGGCCTTGCAGTATATAGTAATCACAAGACTGGATATTGCTTACTCTGTTAACAAGGTCTGTCAGTTCATGCACAGACCTTTGGATGTTCATTTTAAGGCTGTAAAAAGAATTTTAAGGTATCTACAAGGGACGTTGAATTATGGACTGAAGTTCATTCGATCGTCAAATTTTCTTCTTGAAGGATACTCGGATGCAAGTTGGGGTTCTGATGTGGATGATCGCAGGTCCACTTCAGGATACTGTGTGTTTCTTGGGGGGAATCCCATCTCCTGGAGCTTAGGAAGCAGTAAGTTTTCTCTCGGTTGACGGCGAAAGCAGAATACAGGAGTGTAGCACATCTCACTGCTGAGTTGGTTTGGATCAAGTCATTATTGACTGAGTTGAATGTGTCAATTCCTAAGAAGTCTTTGATTTGGTGCAATAGTTCAGCTGCGATTGCAGTAGCAGGGAATCCTGTCATTCACTCAAAGTTTAAGCACGTTGAGATGGACCTATTCTTTGTCCGGGAAAAGGTTGCAGATGGTGTTCTTCAAGTAGGTCACGTTTCTGCTTCAGATCAGATTGCAGATGTACTAACAAAGCCACTATCAGTAGGATCTTTCACTAAGTTTCGAGAACAGCTATGTGTGTGTGATTTAAGTCAAGAAGTAGTCACTGATGACAAGAGTTGATTAGTATGGGGAATGTTAGGAATAACAGTTTCAGTTACTATGTAGTTATTAGTTAGATAACTATTAATACTTTCAGTTTTGAGTCGTTGTACGCTATATATACTTGTAGTTGGTTCTGTGAAAAGCAAGTAAAGAAGATTTCTTTCTATTATGTTGAATAGATTTTAACATGACCATGTTCAGATTTTGGAGGCCACCGCCAGACGAAAACTTGAATGCGTTTCTGGGTCGTTCTATTTGTCAAAATGATGCCTATATGCTTGAATATATTTTAAAGATTGAATTCAAGACGTACCACTAGTGAGATCATTGCCACCAAGACCCTGCCATGTGATGGTCCAGCCTCCGCATTGATAGCCCAAGTTATCAGCATGAGTTCCGGATACCAGTATCTTAGTTGCTTTCTTGGGAAGGGGTAACAATGGCTTATCAGTAGACTCACCGTTCTTCAGCAGGACAAGGGTTTTCCTCATAACTTCCCTTGCTAACTCCCTGTGCTCCTGTTCAAAGTTCGATATTGTTTAATAAAGCCAATGTCTGACAATAAATGGCAAGCATCGAAGTCCATTTATAACAACAGAATAGGTTCAATGGAAGGTACCTGACTCCCTAGTTGGTTTACCAGGCTTTAATCAGCCATCGGATTCTCAAAGAGACCCTTGACAAATTCTACTCTCAAGATCCTCTTTACAGCATCATCAATCCTGCTCATTGGAATGATATTGTGCTTAACCTGATAGGTTAGGAAATCAATGAACTCCGTGAAATTAGAAACCATGATCTGCACAACACCCAGAGATTGCGTATAAAATCTTAAATGCTTGAGGGGATGTCAAAGGAAATTATATATATTAAACAAGAAATGGTACAGCGTGTGCATCAAATAGTTGAATAAATGACGTAGATAATAATAGTACTAAATATTCACTGACCATATCAATACCAGCACCAACTTCAGCTTCTACAGAATAAGAGTAGTTAGCATGTGGAGGAGAGGTGATCTTATTAATACCGAGCCAATCTGATATAACAAAACCCTGAAATACACCCAAAAAAATATGTCAAACGAAATGCTATACACTGATTTTTGTAGGTAGATACACATTTAGTTCAAGTTATTTTGTTACCCTGAACTTTAGCTTGTTTTTCAGGAAGCCGATCACAAGATCACGATTAGCATGCATCTTTTTCCCATTCCAACTAGAATAGGATACCATATTGTTGCAACACCCTTTCTAATAGAGTTTAGATATGCTGGCATGTGAATGCTGAGTAGTCCATTCAAGCTAATCACAGTATTGTTCTCATTTATGCCCTTTGTCGTACCTCCATCTCCCCAAAAGTGTTTAGCACAGGCTGCCACCTTTTTTCTAGTAATGGAAATCAATTGACTAGTTAAAAACTAAGACTTAATCGACCAGTTTGATTAACTACTTCAAGCATGCATTATGAGAACCTATAAAACTTCATATTTATCATTTTTCCTAGAAATGAAATTTCAGTAGCTACTTACACTGAATCAGGTGAAAAAGTGAAGGGAATTGTCTACTTTATGCTAACCTAGAGTTCATTTTTCCAGTTAGAATGCATAACCGAAGAAGAAAAAAACAAAGAAATAGATGCAAATAACTGGAAAATACTTAGATGTTCAATATATAAGCTGGGGCTAATATTTTGCTTGATCAGTACCTACCTTAACTTCAGCATAAAGCAGTAGATAGCTGAGCTGACCACTATAGAAAAATGTTATACATCTAAAGGAGGCAGACACTTTCCAATTATCTTATTCGGACTTGGTTGCTTCCACTTTCTAATTAACTTATTCGGACTTGGGTGTGAGTGTATAGGTATGTTCAACCTTTTATTATTATTATTATTATTATTATTATTATTATTATTATTATTATTATTATTATTATTATTATGTATTTTCATATATTTTGAGGATCCTTGAAGGTCATATCTCCATGCACATGTCTGAAAATGTGTCAAATATGGGCGTTGGGTGTAGTAGGCCCAATTTGCCCGAGGCCTATTTAGAATAAGCAGAAAAAAAACCAAGAAAAAATAATAAATAAAATTCAGTCCAAAAACAGTCCATTTACATTGGCCCAGATTAACTTAAAAAAATACAGACTCTAACCCTAAAATATAACAAGACCCAAAATACAAGCCAAACCCATTTACAAATGGCCCAGTACAAACCCAAACTCTAGCCTAGCCCAGAACCCAACTCAGCCCAAGATTTTCCCCAAACACCAAAAACCCTAGCAGCAAGGGTTCCCAAAGACCGCAGAGTGACGTCCCTCGCTCTCCTCTGCGGCGATTTGAGCCTCGACGCTGCGCCTTTCACCTCCGTACGTGCCACGTCCGCACCTCTGCACACCGTACCTGTAAGAGACGAACGGTTCCCAGCACCGCAGTAGTGATGTCCCCTCGCTCTCCCTCTGCGCGTGACGAGCCCTCGTACGCGTGCGCCTTCACCTCCGTACGTGCCACGTCCGTACCTCTGCACACCGTACCTGTAAGAGACGAACAAATGAGTAGTAAAACAGACAACAACGGCACACAAAAGGGGCAGAGAGAAAAAAAAAAGCAAAGATAACAGAGCGGGGGAGATTTGTGTGGATTTTTATTTTTATTTTTATCTGTAAATAGACACTATAAAAAGACCAAGAGCATGCTATAACACACACATTCAATATACGCAATCAGAATACAAAAAAAAATCACAATACCAAAAGGTGATTCCTTTTTTTTCTTTCGCAGATTATTTTTTTTTGTTTTCTTTCATTTTACATCTATTGATAGTTTGTTGGGAGAAGAACAGTAAAAAGGAAGAGGGATATACCTGGTGACCGCAACCACTCTCTCCGTCATCATCGGAGTCGAGTGGGGGTGGGAGGACCTGAGGAGTCGAGTCGTCTAGCGGCGCAGGAGGTTTTAGTTTAGGTTTTTTTCTTTTTGATGAAAATGTTAGATTTTTTTAGTTTATTTTAGTTTTAATCGCAGGACCTGAAACGTCGCCGTTTGTAGCTAATGTGATAGCTTCAAAACGGCGTCGTCTGATTACCCTCGACCCGCGCGTTTTGGGTCTGATGGGATTTTTGTGCACTTAGTCCCTCTTTCTTGTAATGCCTCCAAATAAACTTTTATATTTCGTCTAATTTGGCCATGCAATTTTTGTGTCCATTCCGATTTGGTCCACGCAAGGACGCTGCGTTTTGGGTATGGGAAATATTGCCCATTTGGTCCCCATGTTATCCGCACGTCACGCTTTGGCCCGCTATTTTATTCCATTTTTGATATTTTCCCTTTAATTCTGTTTATGGTCTAAATTGATCCTTATTAATTCTGAATCGTATACAAATCCTTTCAAATTATTATCTTTTAATATGCTTTAAATTTATTGAATATTATTTCAAAATTTCTATTATGTATTTTATTTTCAAAATTGATATTATTATTGGTTCATTTGTTCTCGAAATGTTTTATTTGTTGTTCTACATCTTTGCATAGTGTATTTTAAAACATAACTTAAACCTTGTTTTCATAATGATATTATATGACTCTTTTGTATATGTGCATAATTTATATGAAAATATTTTTGGTATTTTTATATGTATATATATAGCATTTTAGTATATGTATGTATATATATAATAATATGTTATTAATTTCAATTCTTTTATGTATAGAAACCTTATTCTTTTTAAAGTTGTTATTTCATTTTATTTATTTAACTTTTATATATTTTTATTATGTATATACTATTATTTATACTAGATTTTATTTATATAAATCAAAATGTAGGTATTCATTTTAAGTGTTTACTGTTACTTAAATTTTTTTAAATCTTTCATTAAAATTCATTCAAATCTTTTATTTGTTTCCTTAGTTCTATTACCAAATTGTATCAAATATTCACATTACTTATTGTTACCATTGTCTTTTTCTGCTTTTTAATTGATTATGAATTTATGGGTTGCTTAATTTTTAATATGGATGTTTGTATAATATGATTAAAATCAATGTTTGTATTTGCCTATTATTTGTTAAATTGTCTCTAGTTTAAGTTTAAATTGTTATTTATCTTTTTACATTATATGTATTGTGATTCAATTATGTTCTTTTTGTAAAAGTTGATTTTTATTAACGCTTCATAATCGTTTTATTTCATAATCCTTAAAAAAGGGGTTTGGTGTTCATAGGTGCCCGAGAGAATTGTGCCCTAACTTACTAGGCTTCGATTCTTCTCAATGAAATTAGATAATCAAGCGCCCATTTTTATTAAAGCCATTCAATTATTAAAATAAAATTCTTAAGATTTCAAAATGTTGGATCCTAACTTACTGGATACGATATTTTGTTATCTCGATTTTAAAATAAAGGCAATGTTTGATGTTTAAGAATTTCGAGAAATTGATCCCTAACTCACGGGTTCGGATTTCCCGATTGACTTAAATGATCAAATATCCTTCTCAAAATACATGATTTTCTTAAAAAAGGGAACAAATCTAATTTTGAAGATCGAATTGTTGCACCATAACTCACTGAGTGTGACAATTTATTTCTGCAAGATAAGGGTACATTATCATTTTAAAAGGTCGTATTTTAAAATCTTTTCAAAATTTCGACATTAAGACATTAAACAATTAATTTGGTACCAATTTTGGGCGTCACGAGGGTGCTAACCCTACCTCGTGCGTAACCAACTCCCGAGCCTGTTTCCTCAAAATTCGTAGACCTAAAATTATTTTCAAGGTGATCTGGTCACACCTTACCCCAATAAAGGATTGATGGCGACTCCCATTTCTATTTTTTAAGTCGACAACCAAACATTTTTGTTTTAAAAAGTGTTTTCGACATTGGGTGTAGAAACTTCAAGAACAATGAAATAACTTTCCAATCAGCAAATCAGATAATTTATTCTCATCCAACTAATGAGGTATCATAATGAAGAGTTTGGTGGACCTAGTACTTTGTTTCCATTATTCAAGTCATGTTGTATATTTGAAGACTAACAGCACGTTTGGTTCGCTGTATTGGATTAGAGGTGTATTGGATTAGAGGTGTAATGGAATAGAGGTGTAATGGAAAAGCTGTGTAATAGCAAATCAACTGTTTGGTTGAATGTAATGGAATAGAGGCGTAATAGTAATCCTGTGTTTGGTTGAGTGTAATAGAGGTGTAATAGCATAATGAAAAAACTAAAATGACTAGAATACCCTTAGCAGAAATTTGTTTTGGTAAATGATTATTGTTATTGTTATTTAAATTTTAATAAGATTATTATTATCAATAATAAATAATTTAATCATATTTAAACATAATTATTATTAAATATATTTTAATTAAAATATATAATTTAATAAAATTCTTAATAATTAGCATAAATTTGTTTTGGTAAATTATTATTGTTATTGTTATTTAAATTTTAATAAGATTAATATCAATAATAAATAATTTAATCATATTTAAACATAATTATTATTAAATATATTATAATTAAAATATATAATTTAATAAAATTCTTAAAATTAATATTCTTATATGAATTTACTCAAATCATAATATATGATACTTGTAAAATATAAATTAACATAATTATTATTAAATATATTATAATTAAAATATATAATTTAATAAAATTCTTAATAAATAATATTCTTCTATGAATTTACTCAAATCATAATATATGATACTATAAAAGAAAATTTGAAATAATTAATATTAAATATGATTTAATTAAATATATGATTTAATAAAATTTAAAATTATTATAACTAATATGATTATAGTTTATGAATTTGTATAATTTAAAATAATAATTATTACATATAATTTAATAATAATATATAATTTCATAAAATTCTTGATAATAAAAATTTTCTTATATGAATTTATACAATTTAAAATAATTAATATTAAATATAATTATATAGTGATATATAATTTCATAAAATTCTTAATAATAAAATGTTCTTATATGAATTTACTAAAATCAATATATAACTTGAGAATTATATTATGCATAAACATAATTAACTTATATTAAGAAAAGGTTAGATGAAAATGAAATTGTACATTATAATCCATATGTTATATAGTTTTACAACATCAAAAGTTTGAACATTGATATTTAATGGTAAGAAAGAAATCTCCTAACCCATTCCAATCGGGCAACTGAAGGTAAACTAAAGAAAACGATCATTTGAGTTGGATGGTCGGGAATTTTACTCAATGCATCATACCGCTGATCGTCGGTTAAACCTTCAATTGACCATAAGGCTGAATATAAATTTGAAGCTCTCTCTTCCATATGTTGTTCTGACTTCTGCTGAACTACCACCTCGGAGGCAAGACTCCTACTGATTTGATCGCCAACGGCCTGGATTTTCTCCCCGAACAAAGTGACAGCCTCATTAAATGAAGAAAACACATTATCACGAGCATCAGATTTCTTCTTTCTCTTGTTTGAAGATGAGGAACCCCCTTGGTCTCGATCTCCTCGCGGATCCGTACCAGAAACATCCATGTCGTCTAAAGAGACGTCGACCAGCATCATAGAATGTGTTTCTCTTCATTCATATCTCAGTAGTACGTACATCATCAGCATGTATTTCTTCAAGAACATCAAGAATTGTTTGAGCATCTCTCCCGCTTGCTTCGATCTCTTGCGTATATGGTAGTAAGCTGGTCATAGTAAGGGAAAGTACGAAATCTGAATTGGGCGGCTTCTTTGTGACTCTAAAAAAATGAGGAAATCATATTAGTCGTAAGTTTGGTAAAAATAATATAATAAAGACTTGAAATAATCTTACCTTTAAATAGGACTCCCAAACCGCATCTTCAGCAACAACGAGCTGCCTATGCTCGTCCCAACCAAAACCGCTATTGTTTTGGCCATTAAGCATGTCGTAGACGATTGACCACTCCCTTTTAAGTAACCTAATCCTTGATTCAATATTAGGTTTCGCCTTCAACATTGCATTTGGTAAAACCGTTTGTAGCATTCTTTCCAACTCGTTCAAATAACCGGCTTTGAACCCGGTATCAGCATTAAATGTTCCAACATTGTGCAGGTCCACCATGCTGGAAACTAATGCTGCATCTTCCTCGGGAACCCATTTTCTTTTGCTTCCTCGAGAAGCTTGAGCATTTGATTCTGGAACACCTGACATAATGATCTTAAGAACAAAAAAAAAACAAATTATATTAATTACTATTTTAATATCATGATTCAAAAGGTCAACACTTTATAAAATCTAAGTAATTAAGTTGAATATCATGAATCAAAAGTTCCATAGCACAAAAAATTTAAAATTATAACACATGCTGAATTAGAAGAAATTATATTATAATTTCTGTAGTTTAGTACAATACAAAAATCAATACAAAAGTTTCACAAACTAATTTCTAGATGCTTGCCATTCATCGAACATTTGGTTGGCTAGTTCCATCCTCCAAGTAGCCCAAGCATCAGATGGATGAATATTTGTGATATTCGGTTCATCGTCATCCACCACATTAATTGTAGGTAATCCTTCTCCCACCTCCGCTTCAATGGGATCACTACTCATATGGGTTCGAATAAAATTATGGAGCAAACAACATGCAATAATAATATAATAAAGACTTGAAATAATCTTACCTTTAAATAGGACCTAATCCTTGGTCTATGTAGGCTAAGGCTGGCACCCATTCTAAATAAGAACCAAATCGCGATTCTACAGATTTCCAACCATATTGTCACAACAATACTAATTCTTTTACGCCTCACACTTTGTGCAATTAAAGGCAGACGAGCCATTACTGCAACATTTTAAAATTAGAACACACTATCAAAGAATTGAAGTTGCAATTACACATTATAAAATAAAAATAAACAGCACAAATTTAGAACACACAAAGCAAAAAATTATCTACTAAATGATATCGTTGCAACTTTAATTTCATTTCTTTATCAATCACCCAAATAATAATGAAAGAGTATATTTAATTACTGATGATTAGTTTAATTAAGGTTTTCTTATTTCAAAATAAATAAAATGAAGAATGAGGATTTGGTTTAATAATGAAATTGAAGTTTTATAACTTTTATAACATTTTAAATGGTAATTTCATTTTGTAAAAATATATATAACTTTGAAGAGGACTTATTTTTACAAGAATTGTTACTTATCTTTCTAGTATCAAGTTTAAAATACATGTTTAGCATTTTTCATCAAAAATTATTATTATTAAAATTTCAGAATTCTATAGAATTTATTAATTTAACACCAAATTTGACTTTTTAAGTAAAATTTGTATAATTTTATTTATCATATTATATATACGTTAATTTTAAAAACTTCCTTACACTTTCACAATTATAATTTATGTATTATAGGAAATCATATTATGAATGAGGAATATTTTATGTATAATGTAATTGACTTAAAATCTAAGATAGAATTAGACAATAATAAATTTCAGTCCATTTATCCATTTCTATAATTAAGATAACATTATTTCCATTATAGGGAAAAATAATGTTTGAATCAATTAACATTTGTTTTAAATAACATGTATTGCGTGCATAAAAGGTTAATTATAATCCATGAGCATTTTATTTCTTCAAAAACTTATATTAAAATTTAATATATTATGTATAATTGAGGTAAAATTAATTGAGGTAAAATTTGAAGGTTGGTATTTGTTAGATTATAACTAAACTCATTATAATTTGGACATTTAAATATATTGATTAGTTAATTAAAATCACCCAAATTAATTGACCTAAAATGATATCGTATAAATATATTGATTAGTTACTTAAAGCATGTTCAAAGTTTGATCATTGAAAATTTTTTTATTGATGATTAGTTTAGTTAAGGTTTTCTAATTTCAAAATAAATAAAATGAAGAATGAAGATTTAGTTTAATAATGAAATTGAAGTTTTAAAACTAGATAATAACATTTTAAATGGTAATATAATTTCATAAAAATATATAACTTTTATCTCATTTACATGTACAAATTTATTATTAATGATTGTATTTACATGTACAAATAATTGTGATTTGAAGCCCATTATTTGTAGGCATAATGCTCTTTAAAAAAATGTTACCTAATAGTAAAAACATATAACTTGGTGATAAATTCAAAAGAACAATGGTCATGCAAAGAATAACCATAACCATACAAACAAAAGCTTTAATGAGCATTACAAACATACAAACAAAACCATATTCATTTGGGAAACAACAGAACCTGCTACATCAATACAAACATGGAATCAGGGAAAACATACAAACAAAACCATGAATACCAATGGAAAACTAACCTGTAATGCTCAAATCTGGGACGACTGCGATGTGGAAGTGTTGGAAAAATGTTACCTGTAATGAGAAAAGTGCTCGGATCAACCATTTTTTTTGGGGGAAAATATTTATGCTATAGCTAAATATAGTATATCAAAGCACAGAACAACCATACACCAATCATCATCCATGAGCCATATCAAACCTCTCACTATTCCCTCAAAAACATAAACACCAAATCCCAAGAGTAAAACACACAGAACAGTCAACAAGCAATCCATCAATTACAAACCACAAAATTCAGCGCCAACTACAGAGTACTTGATGACCCCACCCACACCTCAACCAAATTCCTAATTAAAAGTCCAACCATCTCTAGCAAATAGTCATCATGCCAAGATACATCGGGTCGGAAACTCATGGATGTACACATAAACTCCATTCACGACATCCATCCTTTCTAGATGAGATAATGTTCCTTGGCGAGTATCGAAGAGATAATTAAAAGAGAAAGAAGCAACATTGTTAAACATTAAAAAAGGGAATGGCTGTTAGGATAGGAGCTTTTGCGTCCATAAGGAAAACTGTTGTGGTTCAAAAGAGAAAACAAGGAGAATGAAGAGAAACATCCTACATGTCACAGTTGGATGATCGGAAACATGCTTCTAATAATAACTTCCAAATTTAATTGTAGCAGTATAATTTAAAAGCAAAGCAGCAATTAAGAACACAAAAAGAGGGAACTATGAAACTATTAAATCCAATTGCATAGCTTTCAAAGGATTCACTGGATTTTCTTTGTTCTGTATGATACCAGGCGACAAACCATTAAATCCAATTCCAAGTTCAATAACCTACACTAAACTGCCTCCTCATTTCCCTCATTATTTGTAATTAGTTCTCACCTCCCTTTTCTTCCTAATAAAAGCCCGAACCAGCAAGTGTCCTCTTTTCATTACAATATGAGAAGACTAGATAATAATTTTTCTTTTGTTTTTCAAGAATGCTGGAAGCAGTCATGGCACAACCATAAAACCAACCATATTAAGTAAATTCAATTGCCTAACATCCTACATGTAGTAAGTTGCACTCAGTTAATACATAACAAACCACCGGCCTCTAATTCCCCACATTCATCCCCATTAGCAAACAACACAATGCAGCATATGTATCATCAACCGAGCAAAAGATTCAAACTAACTTCAAAAGTGATTTGATGCTCATAATTTATCCATCAAACCTAATTTCAAAAGAAGACAACAACAATTGATAAGCTAATTTAGCCAATGATTTGGTGAAGAATGTAGGAGAAACATCATTTGCTTTAGATATGCAATCATCAAACATGACCAAAATTTCTAGTTCATAGCATGAGTAATAGCATGCAATTATCTAGATTCTAGAGGTTCATAGTTAAGACAAAGCTTAGCATCGAACAAATTAAGCTTCCAAAATTTAAGAACAAAATCAAAAGAGCGGTTCAAGACCAAGTAAATGACAAAGGTGACACTAAAATGTATAATCACTTACGAGTAAATTAATTACTATTTTACAACCTTACCACAACCGAAACTATTAACCATAATATTAAACTGATATACAAGAAATTAAAAAAAAACAACGCACCATAAACAATTAAACAACAAAGAAAACCACACGAATTTTCACTAATACAACAAAAGCTTCTCTTTGATTTTCATGGACTTCACCAGTTTTCACATATCCGCTTGCAGTGTTTGTGAATTTGACAAATATAAACAAGATATCTACTCTCTAAATAATATTATTGAATTATGGAACTTTAACAAAACATAAAAATATTGCACGAATAATGTGCCATCTTTGGTCGCAATGAGGAAAATAGAAACTCAACTCATGAATGCAAAATTTGTCATACGAAAATGGAAATATGATTTCTTGAAAGAAGTATATGCTTTAAACTTTTGATGTTGCTCTTTGAAAATCAGATTTATAAATTACACGCACATAATTTATATGAAATCACCATCGAAAGCAAGGGATATTAAACCCGAAAAACTTTCGTTAACTAAAACTACGAAGATTAAAAGATTCATAACCATGAAATCAGCATTAAACTCTTGAAGAATAAAAAGCCACAAGTGCAATTATACAATAATTCCAATGAAATCAGCAACAATTTCATAAAATAAAATAGCAATTTCAACGAAACTATCAAGACTAAAGATTCATAACCATGCAAAAATATTTGATAAAAGACTGTCGAACAAAAGAATTGGCAGATTAATTTGGGTCAGAATTAAAACTCACCCGATATTGGATCCTACGTGATGACCCGAGAAACGCTTCACTCTTTTTTCAATGGATTAAGCTATCAGGAATTTCCAATTTTGTGAATATATTGAAGAGAAAAAGAGAGTTTTGGTGTGCGGCGCAGATAGGGTTGGGAGGAAATGGGGAAGAGAAATTAGTCACCGAGACGAGAAGAAATGATGAGGACAGATAATCAACGGAAGCAGTGGGAAATGGGAGGAGAAATTTCGAGGACAGCAGAGGAGAGGGTCGGGTAGGGAGGGAGGGTAAAACAGAGAGATGGGGAGGGAAGCCGGACGCAATAGCTATTACAGCGAATTGGGAAGGGATTAGAAAACACGGCAATTTGGGGATTAGGGGCGTAATGTAATACGCGCGTAATACCTATTACAGCGAACCAAACGCCGGAATAGGGGCGTAATGTATTACACGCGTAATCGGGGTGTAATGGATTGGGTAATACACTGAACCAAACGCTCTCTAAATGTTCTGCAATGCAACCCTGCAACATGATTACACCTAAGCACGTACAAAAGATTTACGAGAAACTCAGGAAACTCGTGATTTGGGAATTTGCCATAATAACTGTGTGTTTATAGTAAAGACTTACTTCCCACAAACAAAGGGAACACCCTTTTTAGAATTGCCAGGGATGTCTCCTAGTAAACCAGGTATAATCTCAGTCATTAACTGAACAATCTTATGATCCTCACTGTAGCTTTCATAGCATCGACCCCATCTTGGATCCCTGCAAACCTATTAAACATCAACAGCAGAAGTAAAAACAAACGCACTCTTAGTACACATGGTCTAGGCTTCTCACAATATTCAGCATTACCGCAATGCATGGAGCAAAAACATAGAAGATTCCTGTAGCTCTAACTTTGAGAGCAGTTGCATCTCCAATCTTCTTGATAAGCTGAGGATCCCTGCAGAGCAAATGAAAAAGATAAATAATCCCAAAAACGAAATCTTTGAACTATTGATTTGACTTTAGTTCCAAGTCTCACCATCACCTGCTTGATTGATAGGGTATCAAAACTCAAATGTAACTTAAGCTATCTCGTTATTCTTCATTCTGTAAATTCCCAGAATGTTGTCCATTTTGATATTTCAAAAACAGAGTAGAATAGAACACCAAATTCATGGAAAGATTACTCTAATATTTCAATGAGAATGCAATTTGCAATTGTTCAAAATTTCATCCATTAAAGTTGGTACTATTACAATTTCTACCTGAAAGCATCATTCCACTTTAACAATAAGAAACTTAAGACAACATAGGATAACAACTTTCTATGTAACAAATCAAAAGGGGAAAGTCCAAACCTCAGGCAAAATGTATAACCTTGAACAATAAGAAAAATAGAAAATCAAATAACATGTTTCCCTCAAAGATATAGGCCTTACCTGGTCACTCCAAGACCAACATTATGAGGAAAAATAGTAGCTTTGTACACATTATTGTGGCCATGAACTGCATCAATCCCATATATCATCGGAATCTGAAGACGGGTGGATAAGGAACCCTTTTGAATTGTGTTCACCATCTTAATGCAAGTCTCAGGAGTAGCTTTTATGGCCGGCACACTCCCTCTGCCACTCAAACACTCCCTACAAAACCCATAGAACCTCCAATTACCTCCCAATTCATTAAAGAATACCATTAAGTGAGACAACCATTTAGGCAAATTATAAGGAAAAAAAAAAGATTACTGCATTACACATTGGTAGTAAAGTTAGAAACCTTTATAAGTGGATTTATTTGCTTATCAAATGTCCATTTTACTATAAGAAAATGAGAAAAGTTAACCAATAGAACACATCATAGTGTATTTCCCAATTAAGGAAGACAATCATAGAAATAGAATAAATGAGATATCTAAACAATTTAATCAAAACATGTGAAAACTAAAATATTGGCACAACAAAGATTGTTCGAAAGGTGATTCTGTTTATACCAATAAAGTACTTCTTCATCACATCTGGGGTAGCAACGCTGCGCTCGATCTGAGTCATTTGGCCAATCTTTTCAGCCAAAGTCATCCTGCTCATTAAGTCTTCGATTCTAACAGCCACTGGCTGTTTTGGGTCTTTGTACTTCGCATATGTTGCTTCTGAAACAGCTGCTAAGCAGCATAACAGTAGAATTCCCAACTTGGGTATTGAAAATCTACCCATTTTTTGAGTTCCCGGATCAAGTCTTTGCTCTGAAAGCCTGAAGATATAAAGATAGTTGGAATGGTAGTAATTATGCTAAAAGGTATAATTTCAGCATGAAAGCCAAATATTGTTGCTAAATAAATGGCAGAAAAACAATTAAAAAAACAAATATGAAAGCTAAAAGTCAAGTGCTTTGAAGCATTTTCACTTTTCTGTGCTATCAGGTATGTTACTGACAAAAAGAAAGCGTGGAAAACCCCCGGAAGAGGGTATTGTGAGAAAAAGATTGAAGTGAAGCACGTAGCAGGATAATGAAGAAGAATGCAGAGATTAAAACGATAGGAGCTGTAAAACAAAAGGAAGGAAGGGTTTGAACTTAAAAAATTACTAGGAATCGGTACGATGAAGATATAGACAGCAAGCTGCATTTGGGACGAGAAATCTCAGATTTCAGGTGTTTCTGAAATGCTATTTCCCGTTTAAATTTCAAAGAAGATTTTGAGTAGTTATCTTATCCACCTCGATAATTTCAACATAACCCCTTGGTGTTTTTATTTAATCGGTTTTTAATTGATCCATTTTCGATTTTGGTATTATAAATTGAATAAAGGGTAAATTACACCAACAGTCACTCTATTTTGAAGTAGCTGTCAAAACATTTACTCTAGTTTTAATTCAGTCACTCAACTTTTGAAAAATAACAAAACAGTCCTTTTAACCATTTTCCGTTATAGACATAATGAAAAAGTGACATGGTAGTTAACCGACCACCAAGTTATTTCCAACCCAAAAAATATATAAGGGTAAATGACAAAACAGTCACTCAACTTTGATATCAATGAAAAAATAGTCACTCAACTTTCAATTCAGTCACTCAACTTTCAAAAAATAACAAATCAGTCCTACTAAATTTAAAAAACCAGACTCCCAAAAAGAAGAACAGATGAAACCCTTGAATGAATTCTTCTTGTTCAGGAAGAAAGTAGAGAACCATGGCTTCCTCATTGTCATTAACCCAAAATACCATTTTAGGTATCCTTTCTAGATTACCTCTTAGGTTCGTGACTCGACTCAAATCCCTTTCCAATGACTGGGCTTACCTCATCTCAACCCCAACTTCCGTTGCCACCCATCTCCGCCGCTCTTCTTCTGATCCATCTCTCATCCTCCTTTGCTACAATACCTAGTCCGATTTCGACTTTGGGATCTTGCTGATCACTGACCCGACCCAGAATTTCACTTGTCGACATTTGGTTGTCCTTTTAGAGGAACCACTTCCTTTGTTCCCAAAAATCATACGTTCAATCGATTGTTTGGCTTGTCTGGATGTTCCCCTTGTTTTGTTTTTTATTTTGTTTTATGCAACTTGATCATGTTGGCAATGGAGTTAGTGTTTCTTAGCTTAATCAACGGCCCTTTTGTTTATATCATCATTTCCCATGAAGATCTCGACAAATCCGAGTCGTTTTGGTTCTTGAATCGCATGGATGTTGCTTTGGAGGATTTTCTCCTCATCATTTTGGTTGTGGGTCCTAATAGTTTGACCTAAGATTATCTTCAATCCCATTTCGATCTAGTTTTCTCAGAGTTAATGACTTTGGGCAATAGAAAAAAACAGTCGAATCCCAATCGTGTGACTCCTCTATTGGGGGGTTGAAAAAGAAAAAAAAGATAGGGTGGTGGTTTGGAGGTCAACAATGGTGACGCAAAAGATGGTTGTGGTGGAGGCAGTGATGGCAAGATTGTTAGGATAGAAAGAAGAAGTATAAACATATTGGGTCATTTACGCAAAAAAGTAAAAATATTGGGCCATTTATGAAAAATAAAAAAGGAAAGATGAAAAAATAGTCACTCAACTTTACCTTGTCTAACGTGGCAAGTTAATTAACCACATTAGCTAATTTACTGGCCACGTCACATGTCTCGTTAGGCCTGTAACGGAAAATGTTAATGGGTGATTGATTTGTCACTTTTCGATAACACTAGTGACTGATTTTTTTTTAAAGTTGAGTGACTGGATTGAAATTTTACCTCGTCCAACGTGGCAAGTTAACTGGCCACGTCACCTGTCCCATTAGGCCTGTAACAGAAAATGTTAATGGTGACTGATTTGTCACTTTTTAATAATGTTAGTGACTGTTTTGTTATTTTTCAAAACTTGAGTGACTGAATTGAAACCAGAGTAACTATTTTGTCAATTACTTCAAAGTTAAGTGACTGTTGGTGTAATTTACCCTTGAATAAATTTACATATTCAAACTTAGATTTAAACATTAAACCTTAGTGTTCTTAAAAGTTTAAATATAGGTTGACAAAATCACATTTTTTACATTGAATATATATTTTTTAATTTCAAAATACATTGTGACAAGAATCAAAAGATAATTGAAGCAACTAAGCAAGCAAAGAAGCTAACCTGCATATAAAAGATTAATAAATAAATTTTAAGGGGATGAAAGTTAATAACAAATTTGATTACAATGGACAAATTTGATTTTGATGAGTGACAGTGGCTACAAAAACCCAAAGTAAATGATGGGTGTCGATTCCACCAATATAATCCTACGCCTAATTTGCAAATTTAAGCAGTATAGGGAGTAGGGTCGATCCCTCAGAGACTGGGTTTACTGCAAATTGTTTCTCTCTTGACCAGATTTATGTCGGGGCAGTTGTCGTGCCCAAGAAATTTGGGGGGAGGATAAAATTGAAAACCTGGAACCTGAAATAAACAGGGAAAAAAATGCATGAAAAGTAAAGGCTGAAAATAAAATAATAAAAAAAGTTAAATAAATCTGAAGAAAAATTAATTAAACTAAGCTCAGCTTTAGGCACGGGTTTTTCTCGTCTTTGAACCAATCCTCGAAATTAGATGAACCCCTCTTTTTCAATAAGCTAGTTATAGCTACCAAGGATGCCTCGGACACCAACTCTTCCTTGTGTAAATTAGTTATGGAACATCCAATAACTAACCCTTACCGATCGAACAACCAACGAAATGTTCGTGATTTAGAACTCCGGCAGCTTTGCGTTCTAGAAGAGCCTAGCTCGAACCAATGCCTTCAACCGCGTGGGACATTTAAATCCGGTTACTACTTCCCTTAACGAAACCAAATAGCAATCCTCACTTGGCACGCCAATGTGTTCACGGAAAACCAATCAGACAATCGATCCTTTCGGAATTCCAACTGTACGTCTAGCCACACTAACTCAAACGACGTCTTTTTTTACTTAATGTTGATTTGACTTTGTGAGTTGACAAAATCATACTCTTAATCCGGAGAAATAATAAGTATTGGAATTTAGGAGTTAAATTGCTCGAGTTCGTAACTCACGAGTTTTGACGAGGCTAACTTCGACCTAAAGCTGAAAATGGATTTAGTTAACTAAGGTTTGGGGCATATTCGAGTTGGATAAATTAAATAAGGTAAAAATGGGTGAAAAGAATGGGTGGCGTGATTAAGTAACTGGAAATGAAAAGGAAGTTTGAAAAAGAAATTGTAAATGGTTTAAGTTGGTGACAAATTAGAAATTGATAAATTGAAGAAAAAGAAACTAAAAACAACAAGTAGCTTCGTGAGAATGAAGAAGAGATTGCATTCAAAGATGAAAGCTTGATTTATGACTTGATGATTAAATGAACAAAGTAGTTCTCTATTTATACTAGTAGCTTTGCTAAATTAAGAGCCAACTAGCCATAGAAAATCAAGGAAATAAAATATTCCATGATATAAAAATCCGTACATAATCTCCCACTAAGTCAACATAAATTTTCAGCTAATTACATCTTTGGAAAAATCCTGCTTTGGCCCACCTTGTTTGCTCCTTTCTTCAATCTAGCCCAGTTGTTTCCTTTTTCTTCTATTTAGCCCCAAATAGCACCCCTGCACAAAATTCAATGTAAACATGGAAAAATCAGTGGTGCATTCTAATAAATTGACAAATTAAATTGCATAAAATATGTATTTTTTAGCATCTAATCAGTAAATTTTTAATTTAACTTGAACAAATATATTCGATTCGTATTTCATCTCACTTGACTTGATTCGAGAAATTTTTAAATTGAATTAGGATGATAAAATAGGATTCATCAACTCGATTAATTTGAAAATTTTTTATTTGATTCGATTCGATCGAATGCTCGCCCTATTTAAATCCATTAAATTATAAAATTTAATACCCATTAATATTTAAAACCCTGATTGATAATTTATTTTTTTATGATATTCGTTTTAATTAGAGTTTAGGGTAATATATATATAACCCAAATTCTTGCTTGAAGGTTTACATATAAGTTATTTCCTCAACGTGATCAGAAGAAAAAAATCGTTTTGAATTGTATAGCAACTCAAACACTTGAATCTAGACCTGCCCATGGGCCGGGCCGAGCCCGGAAAAAATTTTCGGCCCGCCTCCTAGGCCCGGGCCCTGCCCGAAATATGGGCCTAAAATTTTGCCTAGGCCCGGCCCGAGAAAAATATCATAAGCTCGAGCCCGGCCCGACCCGACCCATTTTTTAATAAACATTAAAAAATTATTTAAAAAAAATAAAAAAAATTTTAAAGTATTTTAAAATTAAAAAATAAAAATAAAAAAAATATATTTATTATATTCGGTAAGGCAGGCCTTTAAAAAAAGTGGTGCCCGAGGCCCGGCCCGTTTTTTTCCCAAGCCCATATTTCGGGCCTATATTTTTACCCGAACCCTCCCATATTTCGGGCGGGCCGCCCGGCCCATGGACAGGTCTACTTGAATCTCATTCATTTGGGATGGAAATTGTATGAAATGATGAGAAATTTTGGAAGTACCTGGTTGGATTGCGAGAGGCCAAGTGAGTCGTAGACAATAAGAAAAGACAATAAAATATAAGTTCAAAAATGAGCCATGAAAACGAAGGGTGGGTTTGGATGGGCGATTAGGTGCGATGCGGTGCGTTTAGCTTACTTTTTTTTCTCACGCTACAGTATCACTACAGTATCTAATCTTACCGCTACCGCTGTTTTTACACTAACCGCAGGTAAACGCATCGCCCATCCAAACTCACCCGAAATCTATGTGGAGCTCAGTGAAAGTTAAGTTCAGTTTGGAAGTTGTTGATGGATATATATCATTGGCTTGCTTGACTTTAAGCGGGTCACATTCCGTCAATCATTACTGGTTTGGTTTTTCAAATCCACCATGATTTTGTTTGGTAAAGTTACTAAAATTACCAAATGAGCACTAAATTATTCGAAAATTTTTATTTAAATCACGAGATTGTTAAAATAATTGATCTTGCATCGTCTGCACCAATCAAAAGCTCTATTTTTCTTATCTCTCATAATTCAGTGTTTTTTTCTTCTTCATAAAACAACTTTAAATATCACGAATCTACGAACCAAAATCTAAACAACTTTATTTTTCAATATCCAACACTAGTCGTATAATCAACTTGGACCTATGGTACTCTTTTTCACTCGTCGATTGGTACTAAACTACTGTACCGATCATCGAATTATAGCTTAGAGCTCATTAGTTAATGTTTTTAAGAAAAATTTAATAAACAAATGATTTAATAAAAAATTGAATAATTCAATGACTTAAGCGAAAATTTTCAATTAGTATAATCTTCTGTAAATTTTTTAAATTAAATGATGAAAATAAAAATTTATTAATACTTTAATAAGCTGCATGAGTCTTTTAGAGTTTAAATCTACCTTGGATCCAAATTTTATGTCACAATTATTATTATCTACATTATTTATACGAGGAATTTATTGACACAAGTTTTGTTTGTTCTTTTGTATATAAAACTTTCTTTTCTTTCTTCTCAATTTCCATTTCAGCTTTTAATAATAATTTTAATCCATTAATTATTATGAATATTGTAAACAATAAAACATTCTTTTTGTCTTGGTCTTTCTTTTCTTTTATTGGATTGATAATTCTATGTTAATCCATTAATTATTATTATATAGTGGGTGGAAAAACACATGTTTTAAAACAGAATTAGTTATTAATTACATTTTATGTCAAACTGTATATTGAATATTAAACATAAAACGTTCTAATTTTTTTAAAATTAGAATATTCAACATAAATATACAACTAAGATTACAATATGATTATTGATCCAAATTTGTTAAAAGAAATGAAAATCTTAGACTCATGGAATTTAAGTTGAGTAAACTATATAAATAGCGAACCAATGTATTTTTGTTTTAATCATTCAGGTTTAAAATTTTCTATTTCAGTTACTTACATTATCGAAATTTATATTTTATTCACTCATTCATTAAATCACTACGAAGTCTTGACATAATTATATTTTTATTGGTATAATAATAAGTTTAGCCATTTAATATTTACAAATTCTATTACTTTAGTTCTAATTCTAAGTATTCAATTAATTTAACTTTCAACTTTACACATTATATCAATTTAATCTTAATTCATAAAAATTCAAAACTAAAATAAACAACTTAAAAAATGATTTAAAAGTTCACTTTTCAATAAAAATACATACAAAATATTTATAAATAAATTAATATTTATTCTTCTCATTCTCTAACATGGCGTTTATTAATTAAAATAATAATTTTATTAATAAAACAATTTAAGGAGAAAAAATAAAAAATTAAGCAAATTCAACCTTTTCCTTTTTTTTTTCAACAGTAATGATCACTATTTTAGGTTGAGTGAAAAACTACAACTTGAGGTCAAAAAGGATAAGAATCGATGTTTTTAGATTATTACTCAAAATGAGTTTGTTGCGTTTAATGTTGTGCTTGGGGGCAGGCATGATTCGAGGATATATAGGTGAGGATGATGTTTTGGAAACTCGTGGAAGGTCATGACCAATTCTTAATTCGATGGCATGATGACAGAAAATGTGAAAATCTAAAGTTCAAAGTAAGGATTATCAATGCCAATGGTTATAGGCGAAGGTAATGCCTAGTGCTTGAAAATTTTGACTAGAATTAAGGAATAATGTCAAACGTATAATAAATCAATTATTATTATTATAAAATAAAACTGAGAAAAGAAAAGTTTGAATCTTGTATGTGGATTTTTAAAATATTTTATTTATAAAATTATTATTTTAATAAATAAATTTCAAGTAAGAAAAGTGTATTCAATTATTTATAATTTTATAAAATATTGTATATTTTTATCGAAAAATAAACTTTTGAGTAAATTTTATTTAAAAGTTTTTTAATTTTGAATTTTAAGAATCAAGACTAAATTGATACAAATGTGTAAAATTGAGAGTTAAATTTGTTAATTTTTTAAAATTAAGATTAAATTGATAAAATTTAAAAATATTAACAATATACATTTTTATTATGCCAATGAAAATAGCAATGTCAACACTTCATTAGTGATTTAACAAATAAATGATAAAAAAATTAAAATGGAATATAGAAGTAATAGATATTACATAGTTTTGTTGGTTAAATAAAATAGACAAGTAATAGTATTAGATTCTTTGGTTGGCTAAAATGATGCTAACGATTAGATCAATAATAAGTGTTAAATGGCATTATTACCCTTAAAATAATTATAATATTTTATTATATTATTAAATATTTATATAAATTAAATTAAATTCATATAATTCATAAAAAATAAAAAATATAAGTAAACAATTTAATATTATAATTAGAAATATAATTTAGTAATATATATTATAATATATTTAATAGTATAATATATTATTTATAAAAATATGATTTATTTAAAAAAAATCTAAAAATCATATGTAAAATTATTTTATTATATTTAAATATTTAGAAATATTATTAAAACCTACCTAAAATTTTATTTTATTATTATTTTATCACTTTCGTTTCTTTGATTCTCTCCTTGAATGAACCAACTTTAATTTTTTATTTTCAAAATCTTCCTATTCCCAGCTCATCACCGTCGCAGTCGTACTCATTATCACCATCAATCATCGTCAAGGGTTCATGAAATTTCATCGACAAAATTCTCATAACCTCCTCTTTCTTATTGTCTACTTAGGTTTTTCAAATAAAGAAAAAACCCTTAACAGTAAACTTATATCCACAAGAATAATCGTCAGCTTCCATTGCATTTTTGTGGTCTTCCATAGCTTCCAGCTTTCATTTCGGTTATTTTATTCGTTGTTTACTTTAGAATTTAAAAAAAAAAAAAGTTAATTTTTTTTTGTGAGGAAAATATACATTCAAGCTTGGCGAAACTTATTTTGATTTGGTCTGAAATGATGAGGGTAAAATTGAAAAACAAAATTGTTGTTGAGTGAAATAGTTATTCTTTGATGAAAATAAAGAATGTTATTGTATACTGCATGAATTTCAATTCCATAAATTAAAGAATTCGTTGAGCCAAATTACGGAATAATCATTCCTCTTTGAAATAGATCCGGAATGAGTTGACTATTCATGCCAACTAAATGTACTGTAAATTTTGTTGACATTAATCACTAAAACTACAAAAAAAATACTAATATTTGAATTACTATTTATATAGTTACCCTTTTAAGTTATTTTAGAAAAAAACATCATTAATTTTTATTATTTATTTTTTTGCCAAAATTAGAAAATGGTTATGTTGGTGGTGTAGTGAGTATGACAGAAGACAGTACTTTATTGTTTTATCGTGAACTAAACATTAAGGCAGGAACTGTGAGAGTTACAAGTATTTTAACCTCAGATCTATGTATCTATATATTCAGTGTAACCGACCCAAATTCGGCTTTTTTCTTTTGAAACAAATCTGAAAAACCAAGTGTAGCCAAAATGGCATGCAAATGCAGTGCAAACTTTCTATATCAGTTTGAGCTTCTTATAAAAAAGCTTCTTCTTGTCAAGAAGCTGTTAAGCCTAGTTGAACATGCATGTCACAGATTCAAAGCATTCTATGCAACATTGGCCAAAGACAAAATTTCAAGCATCCTAAATATGCATTGCCAGTCCATTCTTTACCCACAATCATGCAAAATAGGTAACCAGAATAATGATCCTCCATCCCAACAGGAGAAATTATTTTATAAATCCTTTCCACCACATTATTTATAGTCCCATCCAATTAAAAGGGGATACATCATCTTTTTTTTCCATATCATATATACATTTGGACTAAACTTCCAAATAAAAAAAATGATATGTCTTCTTTTAAATGGACAGGACCATGGATACTATATGAATACTATGAAGAGAGATTTGTGGAATCTGACAAAAGGACTCAAAGTCACTATATGAAAATGAAAAAAAATTGAGTTAATCGAGTTGACGAATACTATTTTATCATTCTAACTCGATTTGAAAATTTTCCAAATCGAGTCAAATAGTATGGGATTCGAATCGAATATATTTGTTCAAGGTTAAATTAAAAAAAAAAGCTTCGTGCTGTTTATTTTATGTAATTTATTTAATATTTTTTAAAATTTTAAATAAAAAACAAATAAAGGTAACACAACAATATTATAATACAAAACATATAATAAACATATATTGGTCATGTATTTGAAGGGCTTTGGAGATCTTTATCCCAATATTTATCTCAAAATAGGTCAGGTATGAATATATAAAAGAAAAAAATTGAGAAGTTAAAGATCCCAAAGTTGTGACCTATTACCAAACATCTTGAAACCAAAAGTTAAATTTTATGAAACAGGAGAGTCCCATTACCAAATATTTTATAGAATTCCCTTTGAAATCTTCACTATACATAATTCAAATGTAAAGAATTTGACAAGAAAACTAACATATCGATGAACATTTAATAATAATATTGTCAAAGTCTAATATGAAACTTGGTAACCAGCAGACTACCGGAAAAGCATGAACAGATATGCCTGCCAGACAACATTAAATGAAATGGTGGAATTGTCCCTAAATCCTTTGTCAATATTACAAGCAAAACAATCCAACACCGTAAAAGTCAATTCGTGAAGCGGGTCATAATCTCATTGAGTTTTAACAGGCAATATGATACAACAATAATTTATGAGAGCCCAGAGAAGAGTTCCGAAACATAATTTCACTAGACATACAAAAACCATGAAATGGATGCTAGCTCTCTTTGCTTCTGATCAGTAAGATGTTAACTGTGTTTGAAAGGGCAAAAGAATTTAGCAGAATTTTATTAGTAAGTTACATGAAATTTTGAGACTAAAGAATATATATTTCCACGCAACAATTATCTTATATATATATATATATATATATATATATATATATATTGCTCCATGTTTCGGGACAAACTTGGGAGATGCAGAAAAGTTGAGGTTAAGACTAAAGAGAACGGAGCGGCGTCGGCCAAAAGGAACACTAGTTACGAAGCTAACGGAGACCGGAGATGGCAAGGGATTTGCCTAACGTAAGGAAGCTCGATGAACTGATGAAGAAGAAAAAGAATGGAGGTAGAGATTTTGATTTGGGGGGTTGAATGAACTGATGAAGAAGAAGAAGAATGAAGGGTTTAATTTAGGGATTTTTAAAGAAGAAGAAGAATGGTTTTGAGGTTTGAAAAGATGGAGGGTTTGATTTAGGGGAAATTAGGAAAATGGCGGGGCTGGCCGGTTGGGGGTAGACGGCTTTGTGGGGGAAATGGGGTAAAGTAAATGGGTTTGGATTTTGGTATAATATAGATTTAAAATTTAAAATTAATATGGTTTATATTCGATTTATTCAAAATATTTGAGTTATTCAAATTTAAAAATTTACCTTCACTCGAACTCGAAATTTAAAAAAAAATCAAGTTGATTGGATTAACTCGACTTGAATAATTTAAAATTTGAACTATTTCTTGATTTTTTCGAGTCAAATCGAATTTTGCTTACCCTTACTAGGAGCGCTTTAAAAAGATGTATGTAAGTTGCCTACAACATGACATCACTAAACAATCCCTTGTATAATATCTCCAAAAGTTTGCTTCCCAGGGAGAGGAAGATGATTAACGCTACGAGTGGAGGGGTATTAGTCAACATGACTCATCAAGTTGCTCGATATTTGATTTCAACTATGGCAGCCAACTCCTAGCAATTTAAAATTAATGTGGAATTACGAGACAGGTTCACGATATAAGTACTCATTCCTTGGAAGATAAGATAGATAAATTCATTGATATTGTTCAAATTTCGGTTGCAGGCAAAACACCCTTAAGTTGAGCTTGCGGTATTCATGTAGTCATTGATCATACAATTGATGCATGTCCAATCCTCAATGACGACTCCATAGCACAAGTGTCCACTGTAGGAAACTTTTCGAGACCACCACAAAGGCAATATGACCCATACTCTACCATCTACAATGCTGAATGGACGGATCACCGTAACTTTAATTATGGAGCAAGACTTAATATAATTAATGTTGGAGAAAATCCCGATTCATAAATGGTTTTCTTGCACATCGAAAAAAAATGAAAATTTAAAAACCGAACCTATTTGTGATATTTATAGCAATAAACTTTTCCCAAAAAGTACATGTGTTTTGAGCGAGAGGGATCCTAGACCTTCCTGAATTTCAATAGAATGACTTTCTCTGCTATTCTCATACTGCAAACTATTTCGAGTATGGGCTCGAACAATCACGAATCAAACACAGAACCAAAAATAATTTTCTTACTTTCAGTAGGAAAGTAAATCTCTCTTTTATAGAAATCGGTAATATTTTTATTTTCCAGAAAATAGAATTTATACTTTGAAATAAATTTTGACAATTTTCAGAATAACAATATCTTAAAAGTTGTATATCACTTTTTTGTTTTCTTAGCCCTACCAATGTTATTTATTTATAGAGAGAGATAGAGAAACCCTAATTGAATTAGTAGAATACAAATAATACTTATTTAATTGAAAAACCAATCCCTTAGTTGAACTAGGAGAGAGGGGTAACTAATAGGGTGTGCTTTCCCTCATATGTATTATGATGAGATTCGGGCCTCTCATGTATTTGGTCCAATTATATGTGCTTCCTAAACTTTTAATCCAACATTTTATAATTTAATCTAACCCAATACATATTTTTCTATTTCCCAAAATAAATATTATTTATTAAATTAATTTTAATTAATTAATTTTTCAGTTAAATAATTTTCTCAATCCAATTCTAATTTTAATCAAATCATGACAACTTTATCGTAAAAGAATTTATGAGAAAATATATTTAATTTCTACATTCAACGGATTTCATAGTGACCAATTAATTTAATTCAATTTTGAACTTCAATTATTTAATTAAATAATTCAAAAACTTAAATTAATACTCTAGTGATTTCCATACTTAGTGAGAAACCATATTTATTTTTGAATGTAACCCATTTATCTAACCTTTTCATTTCTATCCATTTTTATTCATTTGATTCAATCATGCAATTTATTTCTGGTTTCAACAATTTTGCGGAGGAACCGATTGAACTTATGTAATTAGGGCTTAAATGATTTGTAATTAAGTTTAAGTTTTTCGCCTATTAATTATAAACTCATTTAGTCATGAAGTCATTCCACTATAGTATCGTGACTGAGCTCTCCCTAATAACATATCATTACGAAAGCTACTCGGTTAGTGCTTGTCCAATGACCTTGTCATAAGTGTGTTACCCTCATAGGATATCCTTAATATCTCTGGGATAAATCTATTATCCCAATATGATCCTATTTTATCTCACGGTAATCATTACATCTTTCTTTATAAAAAGTCAATTACTATCAAATAACGATTAAGTTATTCATCATGTAACAATTTTTTCTCTCGTCAAGCATCGGTGTCACAACACCTAGGCTTCAGTGCTGGCGACCATGATTTCTTCACTTCAACACCTTCAGTGGTTTCGTGACTTGGAAGCTTGGTGTCGCGACTTTAGGCTTGATGTCGCAACTCCCTTGACAATAGGCTGCATATTGATTTTGCATTGAAGTTTGGGATCCTCAAGGTGACGGGACTCGGTTTCGCGACTGATGGTTACAAAACTAACTATATATACGACAAAGGCTAGCACACCTATCGAACAATAGTATAGCTATGGTGAGTAGGGAATATCGCATCCACGAGAATTAAAAGTATTAGTAATTACTATTTTTCTATTATTTAGCGGATAATTTGGGGTGATATGTTTTATTCTAAATTTACTAAACTAATTTAACTGAGAACACAACAGAGAAATAATCGAATATTAACCAATGAGATAGACAATACCCAGGAAAGAATCCACCTAGACTTCACCTATTATTATGAATCTGAATTAAATAATTTATTCACTTGTGTCCTGATCTATAGAAATCCCTAAATTATGTTAATTATCTATTTCAAGAGTAAGAACAACTGACTCTAGGTTGATTAATTAAAATCTCTTTCTAATTAAAATCCCTATTGTCACATTAACTCGATCTATGGATTCCCCTATTAGATTTGACTCTAATCCGATAGATTTATGTCGTCCTATTTCTAGGATTGCATGTAACTCCACTTAATTATGCTAGATCTACTCTTAAACAGAGGCTTTTGCTCCATTGAATTAAGCACATTAGACATGAATTAATATCCCAAAAGTATTAAAACAAGAAATAAGCATACATAATTGAGAACAAGAATCAAATATTTATCGCGTAAAAATAGAAATTAAATAAAAAGATTCATCGTAGGTTTCATCCTCCCTAGGTATCTAGGGAATTAGTTCATAATCCTGAATAGAAACATATCAAAGTCAAAATAACCACAAGATATAAATAAACTCAATAAAACTTCGAAACAAATTAAAGGGAGATCTTCAATCTTGATGAAGATTCGCTTTTGAGTTGGTTTCGAGGGCGTTCTTCGAGTGCTTTTTTCGATCTTCTCTGATTGCCCCCTTATGTATTCTTCTAATGGGTATTTATAGACTTTAGAATGCTCAGAAAGCCTAAAAATTGAGTTTTTCTGCATATTTGAGAAGTAGGATGCGAAATCGACACGGGCTGGCACATGGGCGTGTGTCCAGCCCGTGTGGCTCACACAGGCATGTGCCTAGCCCGTGTAAAAATGCCCAAGCCGTGTGGCTCCTAAAAACAGCTCTATTTGCCCGATTTTGACTCGTTTTTCGCTCCTTTCACTCCCAAATACAAACATAAATTTAAAGGATTATGAGCATCAAATTCACTAATTTGCATAATTAATCATCCAAAAACGATTAAAAATGAAATTAAAATATGTTACTTTTATAGCTTATTAGCGATACCCACTCTGAATGATGTTTTCCTCAATGTCAGGTCATTATCGTCTTTCTATACCAATTCAAACACATCGTTTAGCATCGTTTTGCCAATTTGGGTTCCAAAAGGAGTAAAATTAATCAAAATTGTTTATTAATTGTAAAAGTTAAAAATCGTTAAAAGCATATAAAAGAAATGTAAATTTCTTAAGAATAAACTCCTCAAGTTTTTTGAGGTTCCTTTGACTAGAAAAATAGTTTAGTAATCCATAAAATAAAGAAAACAAAAAAATCAAAATAATACTAACAGTGGTTGTCTCTAGGTATTAACTTAATAATGTCTATTTATAAGGCAAAAATCACATAAAGGAGAAAATACAAAATTTCCCTTAGTTAAATAAAGCAGAATTTCGGTAGATTTTCGCGTTAAACTTCCAGAATATTTTTAGACACTTTTCTAATATTTTTTTGGGTTTGATTCAAGAAATAACTTTGGTTAAATCTTTCAATTACCTTTGAACTGATATATTATGAGCCCAAAATGGGGTTCTGGAGTAATGTTGTGTTAAAAGTCTATTCCATAAAAAACTTGTCAAAATTAATCATCAACTCATTTTTTTCTCCAATTATTCTCCTAAATCCATAATAAATGAAACATAAGTATAAATAATATAATTAAGAAGTTAGATGCATAATTAAGAGCAAATCTTTAGGTTTTTTCATTCATAGACTTGATGAAATCCATCCTTATTGCTTTCCCATAGGCGTAATTTGCACATTTGAGTATAAGGGGACGAGACACTGATGAACCTTCGATTTGCAAGCAAATCTTTAGACCAAGAAACCCACTAGTTGTATTAAGTGACAGTTTCTGATACTAATTGAAAGAACTATGAATGACATTTGCAAGCAAAATTGAGCAGTACTAGAGGTAGTGTTACAAACAATGTCAACTACTTTAAGCATTGATGAAGAAAAATGAAAAACACAGCGATATGTTTACACAGTTCAGTTTTCCCACGTCTATGGAACCTTACCTAGAGAGAAAATTCAGTATCTTAACACCTCGTATAACAAGTGATTATAAGCTCTAACATTCACTAGATTAAAATATCACTTTTGCACCTAAAATCTAGACCACTTTCCTAGTTTTCCCCCAGACAACTTAGGATAAAAACCAAGTAACACACTTGATTTTACCCTCAATGCACTCCAAAGAAACATTCATCAATTAATAAAATTATGTGCTCTCAGATCAGTACATCATTTATACAAGTCTCCTCAATATATATGAAATTGAGACTTGCAAACATAATATATAAATTACAATGAATCTTCCCATTAAAATAGTGGAATAATCAACTTTGAGAATATCTTCAATAAGTGCTAGATAAATCTTGAGTCTTCAGGATATGCTTCCAAGTTTACTTGATCTGATTCAATCTCTTCAAAATAGGGAAGTCAATTTTCTTAATCCAATCCAAATCGATCTTCAAGATATGTTGCTATAAATGGTTTGTATATCATAGAATGACTTGCATACATCCATATTAACAACATATATCTTAGCCCAATGTTTTTTGTTACCAAAATTTGCTAACACATATACGGCAAGTTTATGAGCTTGCGCAATGCCAAACACTAGCAGGTAGTGTTACTTGGCATTTATCATAAATTGCTTCAACAACTTGGTAAAAAAGTTTGGTACAAATTGAGATAAAAAAAAATAGATACCAACTTGAGAAAAAGTATCAAATTCGAGGACTAAATGCATGTTTAAACTTTTAAAAAATCTATAATAACATATTCATTCAATTAATTTTTTAATTACTTTTTTTAACATAAGTAATAATACGACATAAATAGGAATAATAATAATAACAATTACAATAATAGTGATAGTAAGAAGAAGACGAACACAATACTAACACAAGAATTAACAGGTTTGGACAAGAGATCCAACAAACCATATAGGCCCAACATGAAGGGCTTGTGAAAGACTAATGATAAACCTTACTTTCTCTGCAGGCAATCAAGATTGGGACATTGTTTAACTGATAGCCTTCAGAATCCCATCACTTAGCTTCCGATTGTCCACTGTAAGAATCTTTGAACGCTGTCAAGCCCACAAAGCTCCTTCACAACAGGCATGATTGCAGGTACCTCCAACTTAAATGTCGAACTAGACTCGTCTCCGCCCCATGAATGAAGTTGTTCCCTGGCTTCTTTTATAGCTGCTCTTATAGCACAGTGTACCGAAACTGCTAGCGTTAATGGCGGCTCTCCCGAAGCTGCAAAAGAACAAATTGTTTGATGATTGCAGTAAGAACCGGATGCCCATCTTTTACATACTTACAAGCATGCAAACATAATAATTGTTTGATGAAAAAATCCCAACTTGCCTTTTGATGAAAGTACACGGTGTTTATGATGTCCACTGTTGAGGATTTCTACATTAAACTGTTTAGGTATAGTGTCCACTGTGGGGATCTTATAAGTCCAAGTGCCTTCTGCAGTCACTAATCCTTTAGAGTTTGTAGGATATTCTTCAAGCATAAAGAACCCTATTCCTTGAACAAATGCTCCTTCAATCTTATAGGAAATAAAAATGACCCAAGAAACTTGTTAGTCAATGCTTGAATTTAATAATGATTGCATGTAAAAAAGAAAAAAACCCAAATGTTGCAGAGCATTGAAAATCATATAAAAGATCATAACCTGTCCTAAATCAACAGCAGGATTTAAGCTTTGGCCGCAATCATATATGATATCTGTTTGTAATATTGTGGTTTGCCCTGTTAAAACGTCTATCTCCACCTGCAATGCCACATCTTCATTGTTAGGAATTAGTTTTTGAGATTCTGCAATCGATATAAGATGAACGAGACATGTTTAATTGACCAGCTCTGGAAAATTCGCCTTGAGGAAAACTGCAAAGAATGAATAAAAGAAAAATAAGATCCGTTGATATACTTGCCTCACTCACTGCAGCACCATAATTCAAGTAACTCAGGGACGAAATGTCTGGTACATATAACGATATTGCTGATAAGTTCACGGAACTGTTATATGCCTGCATGTGGTTAGATTAAAAGAGTGAAACAGGAATCATCAATATCTATGAACAAAGTATCATCAAGCAAGTATATGAAGAATTAAAACAGTAGAAAAAATATAAGCATGTTTCAGGGTAGAACTGAGACCCTCTGCTGAAATAATTAAGGAGGCCAATGAGGCTACTCTTAAACCTTGGTACCATATTTGACATCGCTATACTTTTCCTTTTCGTTCTAAAATTATCTGCAACATTTCAGCTTCTTAATGTCGAACTGTATATTTGTATAGAGCCATGAAGAGCAAAGAGATTTGGAGCAATTTAGTGGTAATGTTTCCATCAAGAAAATCACCCAAATTTCGAATTCTAATCAGAAAACTAAATAAACAGATCGTAGAATCAATGTCCAAGCCTTTTCTCTCAACATATGATACGAAATGAACATAAGACCTTGAGTTTAACAAATACCTGAAGAATCAATGTCTCCCATTTTATAGATTCCATTTGCTCCACCAACCTTTCCTTGAAAGCTGTCAGTCGCTCGACTAAGATATCGCAGCAACGTCTAACAGCTTCACAGCTTGATTCTGACGTTGTACTTCCAGAAGTGCTGCCACCTTGAATTAAACTCAAGGTATCAGTTTGTATGACCCTCACCTTCTCCAAAAGTTCATCAATTCCACCACATTGGATCAAACTAAGAGCGTATGCTGTCATCTGTTTCACCTTCGTCCAAAGACCCTGACCAAGCTCAATGCCTCCAACTTCAACTACAATCGATCCATCATATAGAATGCTTACTTTCCCTGGGGTTGCTTTCAAGGTCACTTCATGCACGATAGGGACTCGAGAGATTCCCCTTTTCTGCCATTTATTACACCTATTGAACTGTTTCAATATTTCAACCCTGTGGTAAAAGCTTGAAGACGTTCCCAACTTATTCCATATAGAAGGTAAAGTATACTCCAATGGTTCACCAGCACTGTTCTTGAAGAACAATTCAAGGCTTTCGTACTTGTGGAGATTAATACTTCTAACTGAATCAACATCCAGGGAAAGAATGGATGCCACATTTTCTATTATAGCTTCAGCAATGAATGATCCCTGTACTTCCCCGGGGGCCCTCATCGATGATCTGCTCGGACGGTTTGTTTTACAAACCTTTATATCGAAAGCTAAAGCACCCCAGTCGTACTTCCTTAGTGAACCGAACATATGATTTGGCAACAATGGACTTATATCAACTGAAATCCCTGCATCAATTAATATATCGAGTCTTAAGGCTGTAATCTTCCCATTACCTTTGAATCCTACACTGTAAGTTATCTTCATTGGATGCCTTCCTCCTGCCATTATCATATCAGTCTGGCGATTGACATACATCCTGACCGGACGCTGTAGTTTGTAAGCAGCAAGTGCACATGCTGTAGAAACCTATAACATCACATTGTAACAAGTCTGATGCTCACACTGAATACGATTTAACATATATTTAGCTGTAAATAAGACAAATAAGAACACACATAATGATACTCACTGGCATCGCTTTTACGGCCTTTCCACCAAATCCTCCCCCAACCCTTCTTGTTATCACACGAACATTGTGTCCAGGAACACCAAGGCATTTAGCTATTGTACGGTGCGTGAGCTCAGGGCATTGACTAGAACTGTATACGATCATGCAGTTGTCTTCATCTGGCACAGCAAGAGCTGCTTGCGTCTCCATGTAGAAATAATATTGTGATCCAAGTTTGATCTAGTCCCATGAATTCAAGTTAGAATGTCTTTAAAAGAAATAAGCCTATATGAATCTATTTTCTTGGTTATGTTTCAGGAAAATGCAAAGTACGGTCTCTAAAAAGAGAGCTAAGCTGAGGCCTATGCTACAGAAACGTGTTGAACTTAGGCTGAAAGAAGGGTGAAATATTATAATTACCTCAGCCGAGTGAATTTGATGATCAGCTTCAGCCATTCCTTTATAAAAATCGCCAACCTGTTCAGGGTAAAGGGAAGAAGGGACCTCAAAAAAGCTACATCTTTCAAAAGCCTCTTCAACAGATAATATTGGATCTAGATTCTCCTTGTCATAATCAATCACTGCAAGGTTGGCAGCCATGTCTGCATTTCTCTGTGTATCTGCAACCTGAGATGATCATTTAAATGATCAAGCTTTTTAAAATGTCATTTTGATGATGATATTAGACATACAAAAGGCTTAAAACATGGAATTACCACCAAGGCAATGCGTTGACCAGCGCATTCAGTGAGCTCATCTGCATATAATGGTTCAGAACCAAACATGGTCTGAGCCCCTATATTTTCCCCAGGAATGTCTTTGGAAGAAATGAGCTTGATGACTCCATCCAGTGATGATCCAGGCTTAAATTCTATGTCCTTCACCCATGCTAATGGCTCTGTGCTGTAAATAAATGCTCCGTGCAGGCAATTGCTTGGAGATGGAATGTCGTCCACATAGACAGCTTCACCTACAAATTTATGGTGGGTGAGCAACATGAACAATATTCTATAGTAAAGTGCATGCAGAAGGTAAATGAACTTCAGGTATGAAAGCTAAAACAAGAGTGACTTTCACTGGGAAAACTTTGGAAACATTTGATCAGTAGTATCCACTTGTGTCGGATAAATGTGTCCAACATGGATACGCTCAAAATTTTTAAAGTTTTTCTATATATTTGGAAGATCATATTTGGACATGAATACACATATTCGAAGTAACATGGCAAAGCAGCAGTTACGTTTAACATTTAAATAACAAGGTATTATCACAATAAAGAATATATATAATTGAAGGATTAAAGAGTGAATCATTTTTATCAAAAAAGATTTTCGTGTTCTGCTTTCTAACCATTTTTGAAGAAACATAAAGCAATTAAAAAGAGTAAAGAACAACAAGCAGCAATTTAAGAAAACCAAAGTTGGCGCTGAAAATTATTAATGCTCAAACTACGACTGCTAGTGCTAGATCATTCAAGGAATAAGAGCTAAGATGTGACAAACCAGAAGCTTGGAGGGTAGCTCCAACTTTTTTAATAGGCTCTCCAACAGGATTATATTCTTCACTTAACTGAACCACCTGCTTTGCAGATGATAACAAAGTTGAGAATTTGGTTTGATCAAGCTGGTTAGAATCCTGTTTTCCTTTGAAATCACTGAATGGCAAAGCTTTATTATCTCCATCTGACCAAAAGCTTGAAATCTCACTAGGGTTCTCAAGTAAGGGGTATAGAAAATCGAAGAGAAAGCCAATGGCCAAGCTCAACCGATAAGCCGGATGGGAGGTACCATCTTCAGGCACCACAGTAATTTCAAGTATTTTAATGGCCTCATATAGAACACTGGTGTTTAGAAACTTTGCTGATAGAAACTCTTCAACGTTCCTTGCTCTAATGGCATGTTTTGTTCCATAAGCACCAAATGTCAATCGACAGTGATTTAGCATAATTCCAGCCCTACTAAGAGAAACCTCAGCCAGGAAAGCGCTATTCATATAGGGAAGTGCATTTCCAATAGGGCGTGGTGCGGCTCGATACGTCTCAAATAGCAACTTAGTGTAGCCTTGGGAAGAAATATCCACACTTAACCTCCAGCATGGAATTTTAATGGCTAAAAGAACACTTTTGGGATCTAACGGTGGCCTCCCAAGAAACTCCTCCAGCATGATACTTTCATGCCTTTGATCAGTCAAGATATCAACCATTGCATCCACAGAAAGTAGTATTGTTGCAATATCTGATGGAAAGTGTTTCCTTTGGGCCATCATCAGGTTTCCACCTATACTAGCTGAATTCCTTAGGAACCCTGAGGCAATCTTTTCCATATGATCTGCAAGCTTTTTGAACACTAGTTTACCTTCTTGGCTGAACTGAGGTTCATTTGCTTCCTTCAAAGTTTCAATGGCCTTGGAAATTGTCACTGCTGCTCCAATTTCAATCCCAGTATGATCTTTCTTAATGATTGAAAGCTCTGGAATGTATCTTAAATCGATATACTTGTTGAAACGTATTAGTTCCTTATAATAACCCATTCCCGTGTTGCTGACAACTATCTTCCTTGATGTTTCATTGTTCTCATCATCCATTTGCAGTAATCTTTGAAGCTGCTGAAGACTAACTGGACTATACCAATAACATGCTTCAGATTCCATATTGAAACCAGCCTTGGTTTTATTCTTCAGAAACTCAGGAAACACACAAGTTCCATTTCCATGGCTATATGGAGGTAATCTCCTCAGCTTTACTTCATCACATTCTCCTTTTCTCCAAAACGAGTTAAGTCCCAAATCCTCCATATCAACATCGGTTGCAAAAGTTTTACAGGCATCGACAATGGGACGGTAACCGGTACAGCGACAAAGATTGCCTGCAATAGACTTTTCAGCTTCAGGAACTGTTAGCTTGGAGAATCCAGGACGTGGTTCAGGCCTATCAGACTTATCGGCATTGACGAGGGCTGAATAAAGAGAAACACACATTCCTGGAGTGCAATAACCACATTGAGAAGCATGGAAACCACTGAACCTTTCCTGAATAGGGTGGAATCCATCCTTGCTATTTCCAATTCCCTCAGCTGTTGTAATTGAACATCCATTGACACTGCAAAGTAGTGTCAGGCATGAACTCACTGTAAAATCCTCAACCTTGTCAAGGAAAGGGTCGTATTTGGACAGCAGAACAACACAGGCACCACAGCCTCCTGTCAAACAAGAAAAAAGTCGGATGTTAATACAGAAGTGGCTCAAAAAATGTGCTCCAAGAGTGAACTTTGGAAGCGTAGAAGTAAGTCAGGGATAAAAAGTTACACCCAATGCAGCAAAACCATGGCAACAATCGAACCATGAAAAGTGATCAAGCCATTAAAGATGTTTAGGAACTTTTAACATCCATAATTGATAAAATTTTCCAATAAGAAGGAGAAAGACAGACCTTCACCGCAACCAAGCTTGAGACTTTTGAAAGATGTCTGACAACGCAAGAACTCGAGCAAAGTAGTAGAAGGGTCTACTTGGAAGAGCTCAAACCTCTCTCCATTAACAGCGAAAACTAAACTTTGCTCTGTTCTCTTAGTTGTAGTTCGTGTATGACTATGCTCACCCATTTTTCTCTGAGCCCTCCTGAAACTATCACTCAACTGATCATGCATGAAAGATACCTTAATTATAAAACAAATAAACAAACAAAAGTACGAGAAAGGTGCTATAGCATCTGGTAAACAAAATACCCTTTTAAGAAAATTGAAATTTAAGATGCAGTTTCCGAAACCAAATATAAATAGAAAGAGGCAAGGTGTGGCAGGCCACTAAATCTGTTGTTGAATTTAAATAAATAATTAAAGATCAAAACAAAATTTTGTGTTTGAAAGATGAAAACAGAAGCAAAATCCGGATGTTGGATGATGAAGAAAAAATTACCTACTTACTTGAATAAGCAAAAAGCCATATACATAAATAGTTCAATTACATTGGTAAAAAACAAAACTTGCTTATGCAAGTATCCAAGCTATTAAATCAGCTTAAAGACAACCTAAATGGGTACTAAATCAGCTAAGTACATGATTAATCCTTAGCTGAACAAATAAAAAAGTATTACAACCAAACTAGCAAAAGTCAAATATTACAAAAGCTCTACAACCGAATTACACCATGGACATTTGCATGTTGCTGCTGTGTTGTTTGGTTACTTGCATGCTGCTGCTGTGTTGCCACCTTTCAACACTCCTCCTTGGCTACAAAGCAGCAAACTCTAATTTTCTTCTTCAAATACTCGAATCTTGTAGTAACTAGTGGCTTGGTCAGAATGTCTGCAAGCTGAACCTCTGAGCAACAATGAATTAAGTTGAATTCCTTTGACAATTCTGTCTCCTTTACAAAATGATACTTAATCTTGAAATGCTTGGTCTTGCCATGCAAAACAGGATTCTTGGCAATAGCAACAACTGATTGATTATCCACTTTGATCTCTGTTGCTTCCTCTTGATCAGCATTCAAGTCACACAAAAGCTTCTTAAGCCAAATGGCTTGATTAACAGCAGTAGCAGCTACAATATACTCTGTCTTTGCAGTAGATTGAGCCACTGTCTGTTGTTTCTTAGAGCTCTAACAAAAAACTCCTGAAACTAGAGTGAAGAAGTAGCTCGATGTGCTCTTCATATCATCAGTTGAGCCAGCCCAGTCACTGTCTAAATAGCCAACCAGCTTCAGCTCCTTAGCTCTCTCAAACTTCACTCCATAGCTTAAGGTCCCTTTGAAATACCTCAAGACTCTTTTAGCAGTTTTAAAATGAGCTACATTGCAGCAATGCATGAACCTCGATAGAAGGCTAACTACATACATGATGTTTGGTCTTGTTGTTGTTAGGTAAAGTAGGAAACCAACCAGACTTCTATAGTTTTTCTCATCCACACGATCATGATCACTGTTGCTTGAGAGTTTTTCTCCTAGTGCTATAGGAGTGCTAGCAGGCTTGCAATTTGTCATGCAAAACTTGCTTAGAACCTTCAATGCAAAAGTTTGCTGGCTTATAAAATTACCATGCTCACTTTGATTCACTTCTATACCAAGGAAGTAGGTCATCAAGCCTAAATCAGTCATTTCGAAAACATCTTGCATTTGTTTCTTGAATTTTTCAATCAACTTACCTCTACAACCAGTAACCAGTAGATCATTTACATACAAAGATACAATCAGCAAGGTTTCTTTCTCAGCCTTCTTTACATAAAGTGTAGGCTCACTAATGCTCTTCTCGAACCCCAGCCTTGACAAGTAGGCATCAATTCTGTCATACTAGGCCCTTGGAGCCTGTTTTAGACTATACAAGGTCTTCTTCAGCTTGTAGACCTTGTGCTCTTCACCAAGAACCTTGAATCCATCAGGTTGCTCAACAAAGATCTCTTCATTGAGAAATCCATTTAGAAAATTTGATTTAATGTCCAGCTGGTGCACTTTCCACTGCTTCTAAGCAGCTAAGGCAACCAATAGCCTTATGGTATCTAACCTTACAACTGGTGCAAAGTGTCATTTTTGTTTACTGGCCTATCAACCATTTTACACCAATAACTTTCCTGTTTACTGGCCTATCAACCAGCTCCCAAGTGTCATTTTTGTGGATAATTTTCATTTCAGTTTCCATTGCTTCTTTCCAACAGCCCTTCTTTGTAGCCTCATCAAAGCAGGAAGGCTCGACAATGGTCATACCACATCTTTCATAGATGTTCATTAAGGTTCTAGTGCCTCTGACAGGTGCATCATCATAATCATCCTCAGCATCAGCTTCAATCTCAGCATGCTGCAAGTCAAGATCATACTGGTCTTGTTCAAACAAGCTTACATCTATTCCATCCCATTTCCAACAGCTCCCTTCATTGAATTTCACATCTCTACTCACAACGATCCTCTTAGTAGATGGATCAAAGACCCTATACTCTTTCTTCACACTGTTGTAGCCAACAAAGACTCCAAGCATGGACTTCTACTCTAGCTTAGTTCTCTTCTCAGCTGGCACCAGTGTATAGCATATGCAGCCGAACACTTTCAAGTGTGAGACAGTTGGCTTGTGTCTAAACCAAGCTTCAAATGGTGTTTTGCCTTTGACTACATTAGTTGGCAGCCTGTTTAGCAAATACACAGAGGTATTTACTGGCTCAGCCCAAAAAAATGTGAGGCATTTTTCCTTCAAACAACAAGCACCTAGCCGTATCGAGAACAGTCATGTTCTTTCTTTCACAAACACCATTCTGCTATGGTGTGTAGATGGTGGTTAATTGGTGTTGAATTCCAGCTTCATCATAAATCTTCTAGAACTTTTGAGACACATACTCTGTCCCATTATCTGACCTCAAAATCTTCAACTTGCAACTGGCTTGATTCTTAGCCAGTGCCTTGAACTTGCAGAAGAAGTCAACCACATCTGACTTTTGTTTCAGAAAGCTCACCCAATAAAATTTGGTGCAATCATCAATGAACAATGCAAAATACTTGTTGTCATTCAAGGAGGAAGTCTTCATGGGTCCACAAATGTTAGTATGAACCAGTTGGAGTCTCTCTTGAGCTCTCCAAGCTTTATTAACAAGAAAAGGCAGTCTGGTCTGCTTGCCAAGTTGACAGACTTCACAAACATCATTCCTAGGCTCGATCTTGGACATGTCTTCAACTAGACTCATCTTGTGCAGTAAGCCAAGTGACTTAAGTTCACATGCCCCAGCCTCTTTTTTCGCAAACATGATTCATCAGCTAGAGCTATATATGCCTTTGCTTCTAACTGATTCACATCCAAAATAAAGGATTTATCATGCACAGCTACTGCCACCAGCACTTGATCAAAAAATCCTTGATCACACAAGTCTTTCCTTCAAAAATAAGGGAGTAACCCTTCTCCAACAACTGACTAACACTAAGCAAATTCTGATCAATGTCAGGTACAAAAAGAATTTCTGAGATGGTTTTGTTACCTGACTAAGTACAAATCACAACCTTGCCTTTGCCTTTGGCCTCGATTAACTCACCATTCCCAATTCTGACTTTAAATACAAAGCTGGTGTCTAGCTCCTTAAACATGCCTTCATCTGAAGCCATGAGATGAGTGCAGCCACTGTCAATCAGCCAATTTTTCCTGACTTTGCTCGAACTTGCAAAGCAAGAGGTAGTAAAGACATGCTCCTCCTGAGATTGCACATCCTCAGCAGCTTGAGCTTGATTCTGCTACTGTGGTTGTGTTTTTCCCTTGTTGCTTGCAGTTTCTACACTAAATGTCAGGCCTGTACCAATAATATTTTTCTAAGTGAGTGCTCTTTTTGCAATGAGTGCATGGTGGAAACATCTTTTTAGCAACATCCTTCTTCCCTTTTTTTTCTTTTCTGTCCAAGGCTTCTTGCCTTTGTAGCTTGAGCTCGAGCTTGAGCTTTCTCTGCTCTTGGCCTGAAAAACTCCTTCAGAATGCTCCTCTATTCTGTTTGTTCTTCTCTGCTATTGTGCATAGAGAGCATTTATCAGCTCTGTCAAGGGTATAGCTGATAGGTCCCTCGAGTCTTCCAAAGAAGAGAATTTTGACTTATACTTCTCTGGTAGAGTAGTAATGACCTTTTCAACTATCCTCTTGTCACTAAACTCATCTCCAAGTAGTCTTATGTTGTTAACTATGGCCATAATCCTGTCAGCATATTGCTTGATGGTCTCAAACTCCTTCATCATCAGATTCTCGAAGTCTTTTCTCAAGTTGATTAGCTACTACTGCCTGGTCTTGTCTGACCCCTAAAACTCTTCCTTGAGTATGTCTCAGGCCTGCTTTGGAGTGTCACAAGTCATTATTCTTGTGAAGATCACATCTGAAACTCCATTTTGAAGGCATGACATAACCTTATACTTTTTTGCACAATCCTCATTGTGCTACCTGGTTTAAGCTATAGTTGGATTAGCTCTCACTGGTGGTGGCTCTGTGTCAGTTAGAACAACACTCCACAAATCATAAGCCTACAGATTTGTTTTCATTTTCACAGCCCAAATGTTGTAGTTTTACCAGCAAAGACAAGTGGTGGTGGTGGTGAAAAACTCATCTTTTTGTAGCAACTAAACAAGCCAACAAAGACAGCTTCTGTTTCATTTCTTTCAAGCACGAATCACTAAAAGAATCAACACAAACCAACACACAGCAAAGGCCCTTAAAAATGACAGGCTCTTGATACCATTTATTGAATTTAAACCAATAACTAAAGATCAAAATAAAATTTTGTGTTTGAAAGATGAAAAACAAAAGCAAAATCCGGATGTTGGATGATGAAGAAAATATTAACTTCATTACTTGAATAAGCAAAAGGCCATATACATAAGTAGTTCAATTACATTGGTAAAGAAACAAAACTTGCTTGTGCAAGTATCCAAGTTGTTAAATCAGCTTAAAGACAACCTAAATGAGTACTAAATCAGCTAAGTACATGATTAATCCTTAGCTGAACAAACAAAAAAGGATTACAACCAAACTAGCAAAAGTTAACTATTACAAAAGCTCTACAACCGAATTACACTATGGACATTTGCATGCTGCTACTGTGTTGCCACCTTTCAATATCTGTTTACTTGATTTGAGTAAACAGACTTTCCTTATTAATCTATAATGGGGCCTTATTTATAAATCTGTGTATGTAGCTTTGTACAAAAAACTACAAGGATTGTAATGCAAATCAGAGTTTGATGGACATACGACTATTAAGATTTCGGATTTGGGATTATTTCCCAAAATTAGTTAGGTAATTTTTAGAGGAAGGTATACTGAGTATAGTACAGTTCAAAGGTTCCCAAGAAAGTATTAGCAAAGTTCCCTCCTTAGGGAAAAAAGTATTAGAAGCCACATAAATAATTAATGAATATAGAATCCGCAGGATTTATCCGCCCAATGATTTATTGTCTGTGTTAGCTTATCAAAGGGAATGATAATTGTGTTGGGCTTCATATAGTTGTAGATGAAACTTTTGCTTTATAAGTTGGTTGGAGACAAACAGAGTTTAGTACCGTCAAGAGTGAATATCTAAATTCTAACGAGCCAATTTAGATGAAGGGGACACTATGCCAAAGGATAAGCGAACTATCATACTATAGACTTTCACTAATAAATTTTTAGTATATTTATATTGGGAGAAAAAGGTACAAGGACTCACTAAGTTTTTATGGACTTACATTCATGTTGACATGTATTGCATGTTAAAAATGAAGTATTTCAGAGTTCAATGAGGGACTAGGCTAGAATTCGTCGAGCAAATGAAATTTTGCCACTTGTTCGTAATGTGTACATAGAGGGACGACCTAAAGGTGGAACCTTAAGTCTTAATTCAATCAGAATCTAGTTGTATGTAGAATGATATTTTCAGCTTAAGCTTAATTTTAGCATGTTTATGATTTCCTCATAAAATATTTTGCATCTTAAAATTAAGTTTTATAACTGGAAGTAAATTCATGTACATCGTACAATTAACCAATTAGCTTATATTCTACTACATGTTATGAAACCTAAGCAGACGTGGTTAGAAGTGTAGGCAATCATTGTGATTCTAATTGCATTAAAACAAAAATGATAGCTTATTAAATGTGTGGACTTTAATTAATCAATGTGTTAATACTTTCAAGTCTTATGGGTAGCACATTGTAGTTTGGATCAAGCGATCGGGTTGGGTATGGGGTGTTACACAAGGGTCTTTGAAACTTGATTTTGAATTAATGATGTTCGCTTCAAGGGTCGTTAATACTTGATCTTGTAAACAAGTTTCGAGAGAGTTTGGATCCAAGGGTTGTTAGGATTTGATCTTAGATATGATTCCACTTTAAGGATCCTTTAGAGTTGATCTTGAATAATGAATTTTATCTTCTTTGTGTTGACGCAACTAAATTGGGGAGAGTTTTGATCTAAGGGTTGTCTAGACTTTAACGTTGAATAGATGATTCTTCTTCAAGGGCTTTCTAGACTTGATCTTGAAAAACAAGTTTAACCATTTTTTGTCGGCGGAACAAGATCGTAAGGCACTTTTCTTCAAAAACAGGTTGACCTTTCTTGGGAAAACGGTTTTGATCTCTTTTCTTCAATTGAAGAAGATCAACAAGATTAAAAGATGACTTTCTTTGGAACTAATATGGTGTTTTTCAAGATTTCTTCAAGTTCTTATATTTCTTCTTCAAGTTCTTTAGATTTTGGATAGGATTTTGAGTATTAAATATTCCTTTCAGAGAACTTTTGGATTTTTGAACTTCCAAAAAGTGGTTTAGAGGTGATCCCTTTTATAATACTAGTCACTTGGGTAAAAGTGAGTTGTTATAAAATGTAAGCTCTTCATTTGAAGTGATCCATAAATGTTTGAACTCATTTATTTATTATTTATCTAACATTAATATAATTAATTAGAGATAAAATAATCATTTAATATTATCACTTAATTAAATTAAAATTTATTATTAATCTATTAATTAATTTAAATTAATGTCCAAATATTTTTTTCGGTTTGCAATGTTATAATATTATATTTAACAAATATTTTTTAAGAATTTTAAACCAGTAATAAATTTATTTAAAAAAGTAGTTTTTATTACTATAATTTTATATCTATTAGGATCGACCGATTAAGCAACAAGTAAAAAAAAATAGTGGAATAGATTGAGAAATTGAACACACAAATTTAACGTGGAAAAACCCCTCCAAAGAGGATAAAAAACCACGGGCAAAGATAGTTTTACTATAACGACAAAAGAACGAAGAGTACAAAATATGGAAATAAAACTTAAACCTCGAAAACCTGAAAACAAAGAACCCTCAAAACGTAAACACAAAATTCTCTAAATGTGTTATGAGTTTTAATATCTAATGGATGTATTTTCTAAGGTTGTAAAAGAACCTATTTATAGGGTAAATTAGTAAGTCAAATAAACTATGCTAATAAATGCTAAATATATTATACTAATGAATACTAAATCTTCTAGAAAGAAAATATATTTTGTTTAACTTGACTTGTAAGAAATATCTTAGAATTTGGGTCACACAACTCTAACAATCTCCACCTTGACACGAATTCTTACAATTCCATCTTTTTCAAAGCCCGCCATGGGCCTATCTTAAACTATGCAGGGAATTAACTGAGTCGAATCTATGCTTAGAAGCTGGAAGACTAGAGCCTTCGACTTGTGCATTGTTAGATCAAAACTAACCCGGGTCTGATTTTCACGAACACAATGCCCTAACTTTTCAAAACCTGCATCCAAAAGAGAACCTCTCTTCAATGAAACGGTCATACATTTTTCCTTCCTATGACCAAGTTGCCTCCGCACCAAACGATTTGACTTTGACTCTGTAACGGACGAGGGATGTCTGATTTCACCGGTTATTGTAGAACCTTCTAGAATATAAAGACTGTCGATTTTTTACCTTTTAACAAAACGAGAGCTCTACAAGATACTTTAGTGTCAATCGACTCGATGTTGATTCTGCATCCTTTCAAGTCTAAAATACTCAAGGAGATCAGATTCTTCCGTAAATCAGGTACATACCTGACATCTGAGAGTATCCTAATCGTCCCATCGTGTATCCTAATTTTAACAGTACCAATACCAATTACCTTACTAGATGAATCGTTTCCCATGCGCACAACTCCACCTTCAACTGAACTGTATGTGGAGAACCATTCTCTATTGGGACACATGTGGAAAAAAAGTCCTGAATCTAGGATCCATTCAGACGTGAGCTTGGAGTTATCGCTCATTGACACTAACAAGAAATTATCACTGCTTTTATCGGCCAAATTAGCACCAGCTACATCTTCCTTGTTACTCTCAGCAGCTCTTTTATTTCGCAGTTTATAACAATTTACTTTGATGTGACCTAACTTTTTACAATAGCGACACATTTTGTCTCGTTTCGTTGATGCTACCAAAACGGAAGCTTGCCTATCTGCCTTGCTATCCAAACCAGACTCATTGTCGAGTTTGTCTCTACTCAACAAATGACCCTTCATATATTCGAACGAGAGTTTGTCTCTACTATAAATTAGGGTCTCCCTGAAAGACTTGTATGAATGGGTTAAAGAGCACAATAATAGCATAGCCTGATCTTCATCGTCGATGTGAACCTCAACGTTCTTTAAATCATTTAAAAGAGTAATGAATTGATTGATGTGATCTCTAAGAAGCTCATCTTCGTTCATGCGAAACATAAATAGACGTTGTTTCAACACTAAATGGTTAGCCAGAAACTTAGTCACATAAAGAGTTTCTAACCTTTTTCACAAGGCAAATAAGGTCTTCTCCATCAATACCTCCTACAATACCGTATTCGTGAGGCACAACTGGATTGCATACAAGGCCTTTTCATCAAGCTCTTCCCATTCTGTTTGATTTAGATTCTCAGCCTTTTTCCCGGTAACAACCTTTTTCAAGCCTGTTTGAACTAGAATTGCCATCGTTCAAACTTGTCATAGATTGAAATTTGTCTCACCATCGAACTTCTCAATTTCAAACATTATTTTTGTCACTTTGAACGGGTTGATATATGAAAATTGAACTAGCTCTAACACCACTTGTTAGGACCAACCCGATTAAGCAACAAGTAAAAAAAAAATTAGCGAAATAGATTGAGAAATTGAACACACAAATTTATCGTGGAAAAACCACTCCAAAGAGGATAAAAAAAACCAGGGGCAAAGATAATTTTGCTATAATAGAAAAAGAACGAAGAGTACAAAAGATGGAGATAAAAACTAAACCCCGAAAACAAAGAACCCTCAAAACGTAAACACAAAATTCTCTAAATGTGTTATGAGTTCTAATCTCTAATAGATGTATTTTCTAAGGTTGTAAAAAAACCTATTTATAGGCTAAATTAGTAAGTTCAATAAACTATACTAATAAATGCTAAATATATTATACTAATGAATAATAAATCTTCTAGAAAGAAAATATATTTTGTTTAACTTGACTTGCAAGCAATCTCTTAGAATTTGAGTCACACAACTCTAACAATATCTCTACGTTTTCTCTTCTAAATTCAAACATTTCATTTTGTGGTAAAGGCAGAGCTTATGTATTTCAGCAAACCAGCATTGAAGAACAATTCGAGTCGGAGCAGACGATGTAGGTGTTATTGAGTTGCCCACACATGATAATTAGTTTATTTTATTTCTCTAATTAGTCCAAATTCAAAGAGGTTTACCGAATTTTAAAACCTCGCATGATTTTCTTTAATTATGTTGTTATTTTTTATGAAAAATATATTTTGATTATTAAATCGTTAAGTTTGTTGGTTTTTGCCTAGTAATTATTTGTTCAATTGCAAGTAGATACATTTGTATGACATTATCTAGAGAGTAATCGATTACCAACAATTTACTATTTATATTCAACTCACTCACATACTTTAATGTAGACCACACACTCTCCAAAACTTTGCCCTAAAAGTTTAGACATAAATTGATTGACTTAGTTTAATTTTCTTACCAAATTTGAACTTAATAATAATTTTTAATTGCACATTAAATCTAAACAAGTCATATGTAATAAAAGATATTTTAAGATACAATCCATTAAAATCATTATTTGTATGTGTTGCACATGAAACCTTCTCCAATGAGCTGCTACTAATCTTCAATATTCAAAATTAATTTATTAAAAATATGCCAACCAGAAATGGTAAATTATAATATTTTATCAACTTTTTCCTCAAATGCAATTAGAGTTGTAGCTAGTAGTTTTAACTAGCATTAACTTTCTGATCCCCTTCACATTTTATAGAACAAAAACTTATCACCACGTCAAGTAATCTCCCTTTGACATTTTACAACAAAAACTCATCACCACTTCAAGTAATCTCCCCTTGACATTTTACAACAAAAACTTATCACCACGTCAAGTAGGAGTAAGCAACTCAATACTTCCACATATTTAATGAGTAAACTATATTATTAATCATCTAACTAGTACTGTATTTTTATTTTGGTCACTAAATTACAAAAATTTTCAATCTCATCATTAATGTTTTAAATCCCGTTAAATTATCAAAGGAAAGATGACGTGGCCTTTTTAAATTGGTACAACAACATATTTAGTCATTAACACTTATATCAATTTAGTGGTAATTTTAAATAATCCAACAAATTTAACCCCTATATTTGTAAATTCTATCAATTTAATCCTCAAACACATCTTCATTATAAATTTATCCAAACAAGAAATAATTTAAATAAAATTTTGTGAACTGAAATAGTTGTCTTGTAATTATGAATTGAAAGCAAAAGAAAATATAGAACCATGTTTATGTTGTCCTAAAAGAAATAGTTATCAAATTAACAGTCTATGAATATGAATTGGTTCAGTGTTGAGATACTCTTGAATGCATTACTCCAAATCTGAGTTTAGCTTTGGATTATATAAAACGAAAAGAAAATATAGAACCATGTTTCTACTATAAAGATGGTAAATGTATTTCCATATAAGCTGAAATTGTTTGCTGCTTTGAAGTAAAAAAAGAAGAGAAAATGGTGGAAAGCAAATTCGACGATGCTAATCTAAAATGAAGCTTTTAATCAATGAAACTATCCATTGCTATTTTAATGAGGTTTAAAATCTGGGTTTAGTCTTTGATTTCTAAATAACAATTATGAAGGGTTAAATTTATTGCATCATTAGAAGTAGGATTAGATTGTAATAATTAATGATTAAATATGTTATTATATCAATTTAAGAAAAGACCACGCCATAATCTTTTATTTAACGGAAAGTGACTAAAACAAAATTGATTAAAAATAAACTAATAAGTGAATGAGTAATTATATAATTTGCTTGCAAAATTATCAAATAGTCACATTTTTTACGCAGACAACTGGAGTCGAGACAAAGGTTGATTTATTGGATACACTTTAGGCAAAAATAAGGGTTCCCGTGGATTTCAAGAAAAAAATAAAGATATAGATTAAAGTTCTGATTATTTTAAAAATGGACTATTTTCAGTAAATGGACAAAAATGCATCTTAAGAAACATACTTTTTGAAAAATATTTTTACTAAGTTCACCAACACACATGTCAAGTGCTAAAATATACTTACTTTTATTAAAACACTGAATTTAACATAATCTCATAGTGTCATGTCATTAAACTTTTATAATTTTAAATTCAGGACTAAAATATACTTACTTGTCAAGTACAAGTATCAAAGTGAACAAAAAATACAAATATAAAAGTCAATTTGATTATCAAATTGAGAAAACAAAAACTATATTATCCACGACCCCGTTAAACCTGATAAGATGAACCCCAAAGATATCACATACAAATTCCTAATACACTAATTTTTATACTATTTTACATGTCTTTTCTTTCACAAGAATTTGTTTTATATGAATTTTAAATTGTATTTTCCACGTTTTTTGTAAGAAATATATTATGCAAGAGTTGATGGATTAAAGTACGAACCCCTTCACATGAAAAACAATATATGGACCACAAATCATATTCAGCTTTTTAGGATGGGAATATGATTTGTGTCAGCTAGAATAAAAAGGCTAATGAATGTTGTAACTTACCCACATATATGGACCACACATCCTCCAAATTACATGGTTTGAATCATTTCTCAATAAATATCCCTTGATTACGTCATTTAATATATTGTTTTTTATGGGTTTATGGGGGAATATGATTTGTATGAGCTAGAATAAAAAAGCTAATGGATTTTATAGGCTAATGAATGTTGTAACTTACCCACGTATATGGACCACACATCCTCCAAAATACATCAACTCTTGCATAATATCTTTCTTACAAAAAAAGGTGGAAAATACAATTTAAAATTCATATAAAACAAATTCTTGTGAAAGAAAAGACATGTAAAATAGTATTAAAATTAGTGTATTAGGAATTTGTATGTGATATCTAGAGGTGTTCATGGGCCGGGCTGGGCCGAGTTCGGGTCGGGCCCAAAAAAATTTCGACATGTGTCCTAGGCTAGGGCCTGGCCCGGCTCGAAATATGGGTTTGAAATTTTGTCTAGGCCCGGCCCGGGAAAAAATTCTAAGCCCGACCCATTTTTTTAATAAACACCAAAAAATTATTTTAAAAATAAAAAAATAAAAAAAAGTATTTTAAAAATATTTTGAAAATTAAAAAATTAAAAATATATATTTATTATATATTCGGGTCGGCCTGGGCCAAAAAGGTGGTGCCCAAGGCCCGGCCCGTTTTCCAAACGGGCCTCGTTTTTGCCAAAACCCATATTTCAGGCCTATATTTTTACCCAAACGGTTCGCCCGGCCCATGAACACCTCTAGTGATATCTTTGTGTATAATTCAATTAGGGTTCATCCTATCAAGTTTAACAGGGTCATGGATAATATAGTTTTTGTTTTCTCAATTTGATAATCAAGTTGACTTTTATATTTGTATTTTTTTTGTTCACTTTGATACTTGTACTTGACAAGTAAGTATAATTTAGTCCTGGAGTTAAAAATTATAAAATTTTAATGATATGACACTATGAGATTGTGTTAAAAATTATAAAAGTAAATTGACCCTAATGGCACGTCATATGTATTCTAATTTTTTACTAAGTTCACCAACATACATGCACTGATAGACCTTGGGTCTACTCATTCTTACATTTGTGATAAGTTTGTGGTTGGGAAGAGTCTTAGAGTTGTCCCCACTGAGGCTAGCATGATAGTTACCAATCCACTTAGTCAGAGTATTTTGGTAAACAGGGTGGTAAAGGACTGTTCTTTGAGTTTTGGCAAACGTGTATTTTTAGCGAACATAATGCTACTGAGTTTCCATATGATTGATGCCATACTGGGATTGAATTGGCTGACAAGACATAGTGCAGTAGTTGAGTGCAAGTCCAGAGGTGTATGGTTACTATCTGTCAATGGCAACAACGTGTTCGTTTCAAAGGTGAAGTGTGATGTCAAAAAAAATTTAGTCTCAGCCGTTACAGCTCAGAAAATGATTGCAAAAGGTGGAGATGTTTATTTGGAGTATATCTTAGACTCTAAAATGGTAAGGGAAGACTTCAGGCAAGTACCAGTTGTGAATGAGTTTCTAGATGTCTTTCTAGAAGAATTACCAGGGATACCGCCAAATAGAGATGTGAAGTTATCTATTGATGTAACGTTGGGGACTGTTCTTATATCAAGTGCGCTGTATAGAATGACGCTAGTAGAATTGAATAAGTTGAAAGCTTAGCTGCTAGAACTATTAGATAAGGGGTTTATTGAACCAAGTGTTTCGCCTTGAGGTGCGCCAATATTGTTTGTTAAGAATAAGGATGGGACCTTCCGATTGTGTATTGATTATAGATAGTTGAAGAAGGTGACCATTAAGAATATGTATCCGTTGCCCAAGATTGAAGACTTGTTTGATCAATTAAGTAGAGCTAGAGTGTTCTCAAATATTGATCTATGATCGGGTTATTATCAAGTCAAGATTAAAGGGGATGATATTCCTAAGACTGCATTTCGCACTTACTATGGGCATTATGAATTCCTAGTGATAGCAGTGTTCATGGATTTGATGAATGGAGTATTCTAGCCCTACCTCGATCGTTGTGTGGTTGTATTCATCGATGACATTCTGGTTTATTCAAAGAGTGAGGCAGATCATGAGGAACAATTGTGGATAGTTTTGAATATTCTCTAAGAAAATAAATTGTACGCCAAGTTCAACAAGTGTGAGTTTTGGTTGAAGGAAGTTCACTTTGGTTGAAGGTAGATCCTGAGAAGATTCGGGTTGTACTAGAATAGAATCCGTTGAAGAGGGTTACAGAGGTGTGCAATTTCCTTGGTTTGGTAGGGTACTACAAAAGGTTCATAAAGGGGTTTTTCATGATTGCGACAGCATTGATGTGGTTACTGAGAAAAGATGAGAAGTTTTATTAGTCTAAAGAGTGTCAACACAATTTCGATGAACTAAAGAAGACATTAATTGAAGCCCCAGTGTTGATTCAACCAAAATCGAGAATAAAATACGTGATATTCACAGATGCATCTTTGAATGGATTGGGGTGTGTGCTCATGTAGAAAGGAAAGGTGATTAGCTATCTGTCATGAGAAAAATTACCCAACTCATGATTTGGAACTGGCCGTTGTGGTGTTAGGAGAAGTGTCGTATATTTTCAAACCACAAAGCTTGAAGTATCTATTCACTCAAAAGGAGTTGAACCTATGCCAACGATTATAGATAAAGTTGTTAAAGGATTAATACTTAACCATTAAGTACCATTCGGGAAAAGAAAATTGGGTGACTGATGCGTTAAGTAGAGAGATTGTTGCAACTCTGGCTTCCCTGAGAGCAAGAGTATGTCTGGCAAATGTTGGGTCACTTCTCGCCGAGTTAAGGGCACGACCTATTTTCTTTTCCCAAATATTGGAGTCCCAACTCAAGGATGCACAGTATAATGAGATAAAGGAACGTATAAAGTCTGGAAATGCAAGGAATTTCAGCCTGAGAAATGAGGGAAAACTACGTTTTATGGGAAGGTTATATGTTCCCGATGAGGAAAATTTGAGGTAGAAAATCATGAAAGAGGTACACCAATAACCTTTTTCACTTCACCCAGGGAGTGTAAAGATGTGTTGAGATTTGTGGAGCTTATTTTAGTGGTTGTGGATGAAAAAGGAGATATCAGAATTTATAATGAACTGTTTAACTTGTCAGAGAGTTAAGGTTAAACATCAGGTTCCCTCTGGAAAGTTGTGCTCACTTGAGATTCCAGAATGGAAATGGGACAAGATCAAGATGGATTTTTATTTTAAGGTTTCCCCTTAGTACATCAAATAAGAATTTTGTATGGGCAATCATTGACGGGTTAACAAAGTCAACACACGTTGTAGTAGTGCGTACACACTACTTATTGGAAAAACTGGTGGAGTTGTACATTTCAGAGATAGTTCGCCTCCATGGTAGTCCTTCATCAACTGTATTTGACCATGGCCCCAAATTCACATCAAGGTTCTGAAAGCAGTTGCAGATATCTTTTGGAACCAAGATTTGGTTCAACACTGCCTTCCATCATCAAACTGATAGACAATCAAAAAGGGTGATCCAAGTATTGGAAGATATGCTTAGAAGTTGTGTGATGGACTTTGGATGAACTGGGAGAAGTACCTGCCTTTGGCAAAGTTTGCGTAAAACAATAATTATCACACCAGTTTAGGCATGTCACATTTTGAAGCACCTTGTGAGAGGATGTTGATCACCAGTTTGCTAGTTAAAGCTCAGTGAGAAGAAGCTGGTCATCAAGAATTAATGCCGAAGGGAAAGAACCTATAAAGTAGAAAAAGCTCTGAGTGAAGATTTCTGGTGAGTTCCTTCGTATCTTGAGTATGTTATTTGCGTTATTTTGTTAAACATTCCTCACTGTATAACTAGGTAAGTGGCTTTAACATTTGGTTCTGATTCTCGTGTCTAGGGAGTCGATGCATGTAAGGGTAAAGACAATGAAACAAAATAAAAGTCATGTATGTGCATGGTATAAATACTCCTTCTTTGGTGTACAAGTTTCGTATCCAAAATGGTGTAAGGAGGTATCAGAGGGTTGTTACGTATAATGATGAAAAAAACAAAAGGATATTATGTTTTGCCTCCGGAACTCTGGTGCAAACCGTGACTGGTGAAAACTCAGCCTTGGCGGGGAACAGTAATGTGTTCAAAATAAAAGGAGGGATCATGGGGGGTATGAAGGTTATGACTGGTAAATAGCTCTGATGAGCGATATGAAGATACAGGAAAAATGGTTCTTTGGAACTAGAATTAGAAGCCTGTTCTTTGGAACTAGAATTAGAAGCTAACATAAGAAAGGGAGTATGTGGGAAAAAAATGGTGCATTTGTGTAAAACAAAGAGGTCACGTTGCATGAAGTGTAAAAAATATGTTTAACTATTATAAAAGGGTAATCTGTGAAAGTGGCATACACACAGAGCAGTTGTGCTCAACAGATAGTGTCCGCTAATAGGTTGCGTCTAATTGCGAGAGTATTTGTCAGTGGATACTTCGGATAGAGAGAAAATTGTATCTGCCAGATATGGCGTACTATTTTTTCAGTTTAAGTCTTGATCTCTTAATGTTTGATAGTCCTTATTGTGGAATTATACTTCTCAAGAACTCACTAAGTTCTAATGAACTTACCTAGTTATTTTCTTCTAATTTTTAGGTTCTTAGGTTGGACGTTATAGTAGCAGGGAATTAGCCAAATTAGCGGCCTATTGTGAGCCTTCTCTTATCTTGGTGTAACATGAAATTATTAGGGTGTTAGGACTTCTGTTAGTTGCCACCAGTTGAAAATCATCAGCCTGTATTTTGGAAAATGGTATTTTGCAACTGTGAATGTTTATTTGTGACCTTGCTGGCTTATTGGCAAAGTTGGTTTTATGTGACACTGGAATGAAAAAATTATGCAAGTGTACACAATCGTGACAAGTAATAAAGCGATAAATATCGAGTATCGTCTCGACAGGGACTGTTAAGCACTTCTTTGTGAAAATATTAGAACTTAAACAAATTGGTGATGGAAAAATAATATAGGTTGAAAGTGTAGTGCAATTAAAAAAGTGAATTAACTAAATAATTTAATAAGCTAAAAATTATCTAAGTATGTAATTTAAATGAACACAAAAATTATGCAAGTCTTAAGAGTTTATCACAATGGCATGCTTGTGTTAGAACAATCATCCTTCCTATTTTAGAATTATTCATATTGTTTAAAGATGTTACGGAGATTTTGTGGCTAAATTGATCATTTATTAACCCTAATCAAATTTACTAAAATATTTAACTTAATCAATTATTAAACCTATCTTACATATTTCTATCTTTAATAGACTTAAAATTTCATAAGCAAAACATGTTACAGTTTTATGTAAGGTAATAATAGTTTTAGTATTATTACAAATTTAATCTATACATGATTAAACATTATACAATACAAGTAGTTTGTCAATTAATTAAAATCTTATTCATATTAATTAATTAATTCATACGTTTCTTCACATTAAACATGCATAAGAAACTTAATCGTGATTTTACTTGCATGAATAAAGCAAACTATGGAAATCAGATCATTCTAACACCAACAAATTTAAACAATCATGATTATATTGAAAAGAAAATACTTATTTGAAATCTTGTTTATGAATTGAACAAAAACAAAGATAAAAAGGGAAGAAGAAACTCTAGCCGATTCTGGACTTTCCCGAGGCATAAACTGCTTGCTCATTCCTTAATTCTTCTATCTTGCCGTCACAACTAAGCCAAAGTTCCCTCAATATAGCTGAAATATGGCTACTGTCACGACCATGCAAAGCTCTTTTTCAAGAGGAAGAAATAGGGAATGAAAAAGGAAGAAAAGAGAACTCAAGTGGAGAGGAAATGAAAAGAGAATGAAGAATGAATGAGATGATTTTGAAAGGCAAATGAAGTTCTTATTTATACTAGTATGAAACGACTAGAAATAGCATAGGAGAGCCTTGGTTCTCTTCCTTAAGTGGCAGGCCATGAATTGAGGAGAGAGGGGTTGATTGTTTTACTAAAATTAGCTAGGTGCTTAAATTTGGAAGGCTTGGAAAGTGGAGGGATTGGAACGATTATAAGGAGAAGTTTAAGGGTTGTTTTTTAATTATTGAAATCAACTTAATAGCTTATTTTGGTAGTAATTTGGGACAATTTGGGTTTCTTTCCCTCTTTGAGGATCAGTCCTCTTCAAATTAAATATTATGGGACTCTTTCTTTACATCAAGCTGTCCAATTTAATCATCCCAATTGAGAGTTGGGTTAATTGAATTGTAGGGGTCCAAAACTAATCTTTTTGGATGCCCATGACTATTAAATAATCAACTATCCTTGTGTGACAAATGTTTTAGGAAGATGCTTTAGCAATTTGATCTTCTCAAGTTGCCTCCAAGATTAGTTTTTCTATTGTTGTATAAAACTGCTGAAAATTGGCAAAATTTTGTAAGTTCAGCATAAAAAATAAAAAATATAAATCTTTCTAATTTTTCCAATTTAGATATTTTGTAATAAAATTACAAAAATATGCTAAAAAGAGCTCGAAATTTGCAAAAAAAAAGTCAAAAAGTACTGAAAAGTCTATAAAATTTTGAGTTTCCACACCCCCAAACTTAATTCATTGCTTGTCCCGAGTAATGCTTAACTTACAAGAAAAAACTTCAAGAAATCAATTTGTCCCATGGTTATGCATTTAGTGAAATTATTCCTAGAAATAGAAATTTTGCTACTATGCAACTTAAGTATATATATACCATTCAAGAATTTTCAATTATTAACATGCTAACAAAAAAATTAACTAAATGCCTTCTCTTAATTAATGTGTATTCAATCTTTTCTAACCAATTTATTTCCCTAATTTAGCTAAGTAGCAATCCCTAGGTCTAAATGATACCTTCATATGTTGAATTCAACAATTTATCTCCATTAATGCAGCAGACATATCAATTCAAATCAATAGGTCTTTTGAGGGGTTGTAATGGGGCTAAGTTTTAAGGTATGAAAGAGAGATAGACATTTTAGGCTAAATACCCTTAAACTCGGGTTACCTCAGGTCTTCGAAACTACACAACCATCCCTTTTTACTACCCAATTCTTTGTTTTTCAATTTTGGAACCATATGCTCTCTTTTTTTTCACAACAATTGATTTTTTTTTCTAGCATAAAATCTCCCTTTGAATTTTAAGTTCCCAATACTCCTTTCCCCTAAACTTAAAGACAGAAAATATCCTAAAATAAGCTAAGTTTGAAGTTCGGTGAGAAAATTCAAGATGAGTAATTTTTCAAATAAGGGATGGTTTGTTTTATTGTAAAGATTAAAAATAATAGGTCATTCGGCTCAAAAGTGGGTTTCAAAGGATAAATTATAATAGGGTAAGCTCAAAAGGCTCAAACAATCCAAACAAAATTTGCCTAAATCATTGTTAAAATGCTATGTCTCTTAGGATATCGCCTCAAGAAAGCTATTGAATCAATTCTAAAGGCTTAAAACTTCATGCATACCTAATTTTAATAAGGGAATAAAATTTCATGGTTGATTTATATAAATTTATTAAGATTAGCACTTTTGTCAAAATTAAGCTAACATAAAAATAATTGAGATAATGAAATTTTATATACACAAAGGCTAACATAATTAGACAAAAAATTAAATCTTCGAGCAAAAATTTACTTAATCATAACTTGATGGAAAAAAATTAATTTTCGTCAAAAATCTCAATTTTTTTTTTGCAATTTTAGCGATCCTAGAAAAATAAGAAATTTTAATTCTTTGTCCTCCCCACTTAGGTGTAGGGGTGTGCAAAATTCGGGTAAAACCGAAAAAATTTGGTTAACCGACCGAATTCGGTTAATCGGTCGGTTAACCGAATTTTTTCGGTCGGGGTCAGTTAATTATTTTTTAATTTTTCGGTTAACGGTTAATTCGGTTCGAAACCGGTCGGTTAACCGAAACCCAATTACCCAACCCAACCCAATCATAAAATTAAATTACAAATAATTTAATAAATAAAAATAAAATTTTAAAACTAAGACTAAAACTAAAGTCTAAAAGTCTAAAAATAATTTAATTATGTAGTGATTCAATTTGGTTAATTTGGTTAATTCGGGTAATTCGGTTAATTCGGGTAATTCGGGTAATTCGGTTAATGGGTAATTCGGTTAATTCGATTAATTTTTAACCAAAAAAAAACATATAATTTTCGGTTAATTCGGTTAACCGACCAAATTAACCGAAAAAATTTCGGTTCGGTTAATTTTTTTGAAAAAAATTTCAGTTCGGTTAACGGTTAAAGATTTTGAAAGGTCGGTTAATGTTATTTCAGGTTGGTTAACCGAATGAACACCCCTACTTAGGTGAAACAATGTCCTCATTGTAAAAAAGAAAAAAACAAAAGATAGATGGAACAAAAATAAAGAAGTGAATGAATACTGTACAACAGATAGAATCCCAGGAAATAGAGGTGAGTCAAATTCGATTGCTTAAATACCAAGCCTTTATTAGGCAAATCTAATCCTAGACAATGTCCATACTCATTATTGCACTTTTTATTTTTCAAGAATTTTAAGAAATAAAGCGCATTTTGTTCAATTTTATTAATAATTCCAACTTAATGTTTATTATACGAGAAATAAAAATAAAACAAACAAGCAATGAGAAGACACCAGATAAAGAAAAGGAAATAGAAGGAAGAAAAGTTCTGAAGTTTCTGTTTGAAAGAGATGGTTCAATCCAACTTTTAAAGCTATATGATTCTGGGAATCAATAATTTTATACTAAAAAATCCTTTAAGACGAAAAACACTGCAAAACTTGATAAAAAAGTATCTTCATGAATATAAAGCCATTGAAATCATCATTACTTACGAAAGTTTATAAAGAAAAGACAGAAAATACTGCTAATGTGTAACAAGCACCTCCAACAGATGGATCAATCATCTCTTTCATTTGGAAACTCCAAGCTTACAGCCACCCATTTATCCTCACTGATAGGCAGTACAGTGATGCCCTGTGAAAATGCAATGTCGGGGAAGCGTCGATAAACTCTGAACCTGTTATTGAGCAAATAACTTGTAAACCCTGTATCCTTCTCCATATTTGAGTGTGAAATTGAGAGACCTGAAATGTCAACACGTGTTGATTCACTACACGTTAAGCCTTCTTTCCCTTGTGTATTCGCTTCTTGCACATCTACCAGGCAACAATAAGCCACATCACAACAAAATGATGGTTTAAAAATGAACAAAGTGTAGCTAACTACGAATAGAACATTGGAGGAAGGTGGCAGATTTACATTCTTCTGCGTCTTCTTCAATTTCCACAGCAGTGGTTAGGTCTGCACTAGACAGAGATTTAAGAGGTTCACCTTGGATGCCTGAAATAGGAAGAATAATTTGTTGAAGGCAGAAAGAAAGTAGCAACTAATTTCTTAGCCTATACTTGGTATTCACTCTTAACTATTCTGCTCCCACTCTTTATTTTTCTTAAATATCTTTGTCCGACACATTTTCGAACATGGCTATAAGTATATGAACTTATAATAACTCTCCAAACACGTGAAAAACTTTAAAGAAAAAAAAAGAAATATATATACCTATATCGGACAGTATGCGTATCCACTCGGATACATGAGTACAAGTAAACATAGCACACTAAAAGTATCACAAAATAACATCAGTGATTAAGGACATTAATAGTAACATTTGAAGAAGATAACGAGCCTTGTTTGGGTGAGACAGCCACAAATCTAGAGCAGGAAGCAGAGTTTTCATTACTGGTTGTGGATTTGGGTAACTCTTTTCCTCCTGTTTCATCTACAATGCCAAAGATTGATTAGATATGAGCTCGAGCTAGCTAATAGAGTAGGAAAAAGAACATGTTCCAAAATGAATAATAATGGAAGGTGCCATATTTACTTTCTTCATTTTCCATAGAAGTAACCAAGACCGAGGTAGACATAACTTTAAGATGTTCACTTGTCAAGTGTTGAGGCGAGCATAACTCAGAGCTGCTAACCTGTAAACCTGAAACATGATAAACAAATTGTCAACGACATAAAGGACTTTGGACAAAATTAAACCCTTGTCAGGGACCAAACATATTAAGGTCAGGGCAACATTAAAAAAACATTGATAAATATCAGTAGTTAAATTAATAAAAAAGTTTACGCTCGGTTAGATTGGTGTAAGCAACTTTAGCAGCGTTGATCTCAGCTTCTTTCTTGAATTTCCCTCCTTTACCATAAAAAATATCTCCTCCCACTTCCACACTAGAAAAAAATATTGGCCTATGAGGCACACCACATTTCTCTGTCTTATACTCTGGTAAACTCCATTCTTCTCTCTGAGTTAATTCTTGCAACAGATTCTTGTAAAATCCCAAATCAACCTGTAAAAGAAAGAAATTTTAAATAAAATAAATACATATGATTACCCATTTTATTAATCTAGACAGTGAAATAATGAGAGGAACATAAGGATACCTCTTCAACAGGATTTGGGTTACCAGCAGCGGCTGCAAGGGAATAGGAAGAAGAACCGAAGTAAAGGAAGGCGGACTTAGCGGCGTCGCTTTGTGCTTCTTTACAAGATTTGCAAGGGACTGAGGAGTTAAACAACTTGCTGTTTACAAACACCGAGGCTTTGAAAAAAGGATTATGATCAGGGCCATCTTTCATGGAGGTGTACCTTGGCAATGCCCATCGCCTTTGCTGGCACAGCTCCTGCAACTTCGACTTGTACATTCTTTTCTTTTCTTTTTTTTTTTTTTTTGAAGAGAGAAGGAAATGAAATGACTGCAGAAGGAGAAGAGTTCTGAAGCTTTTATTAGAGTGGAAATGAGACAGTGGAAGATGAAATTCCAACAGACATGCTTCCCGCGAGACGGTTCATTTGTTTAGTGTTTTTTTTTTTTTTTTTTTTGGGTTAAATATAAAGTAGTACCCAAGTTTGTTCCCTTCTACTAGATTGATATTTATAGTTTTCTTTATCCTAAATTGGTACTCGAATTTTGTTCCGGTCAATTAAATCGATACCTATATCTAACGCCGTCAAGTATAGGACATGTGGTAAAATAAGACTATAATACGTTACATAAATGAGGTCATGGTGATGTCATAATTTTAAAAAATTATAATAAAAAAACTTTTTTTTCTTTTGAATTTTTTTGTTCCCCCTCCAATTGTTTTTCTGTTCCCCTTTTTTTCTTCTTTCTTCCTCTTCTTCTAACCCAAGTTTCTTTTCCCCTGTTACTATAAACACTATAAGTATCAGAATTACCTTAACTTTTAGTTTAAAAATATATAAAATTTTGTTTCCTGCACTTTTTCATCAACCAAACAAAAATACACATCTACAAAAAGTCAAATCTAAGGGAATCAATAATGCAATCAAATTTGAACGAAATATAAAACATCCACTATCTCTTAACAAAAGACTCATCTGAAAGCAAACAATTATCACATGAATATCAACTACTCCAATGAAAAAACAAAAGAAAAAAAATGGATCTCTTGACAACCATTCGTTTGATTATCATCTTCTCCTCCCCCCTTCTCTGTATCTAGACCCTAATTTTCACATCGAAACAAAGTCCCCAACTAGATTTAAAACCCAATCACTTACCCTAATTTCAAAAAAATTATCACATCCAATCACACCTGAATCCAATATTGAAAACCTTAAAAATACAATCCATACAAGAAGATATAAAATTCGCACGTTCTTTCCACGAATCTTGAATGAAACACTGAAAGGAAAATTCAAATTTTAAGATTAAAAAAAATTAAACAAAAGAGGCAAAGGGATAATTAATGTGAATTGTTGTTGTTGCTTTAATGTACGAATGGAATAGGGAAAGGTATTGTAATTTGTGAATTTATTGTGTGGATTCAGTGACTTGAAAACTATAGGGAAAGAGATGAGAATACAAAGTATTTTTTTAAAAAAAGAAGTGAGATAGAGAGATTGCAGATTTGGTGTGGTTGGGAGAAGTGGAGGAATTGCGAGCCATGGCACGAGAATCCAAATGAGGCATCTCCTTCTCTGATTCTTCAAATTCAAAGCTTTTCATTTACTACATTTAATTAGGGGTGGGCAAAATTCGATTCGAAAAAATCAAAAAAAAATTCAAATTTCGAGTTAAACAAATCGAGTTATTCGAGTTAATAGAGTTATTCGAATCAACTTGAATTTTTTTCGAATTTCGAGTTCAAATCGAGTTGAGTTTTAAAATTCGAATAACTCGAATAATTCGAATATCAAACTATAATATTTTACATTTTTACCCCAAACTCTCAAACCTTTTTACTTTTTCGTCAAAACTTTTACTCCTTCCCACTTTCCCCCCAAAACTTTTACTCCCCTCCCCTCCCAACCCCCCAATCTACCCAAAATCCATTTCCCACCAAAATTTTACTCTCCCATTTATTTTTTCTCAAAATTTTACTCCCAAAAACCCTCAAAACCTTTTATTTTCTCCCAAAATTTTTACTCCCTCCCACTTTTCCCCTAAAACTTTTATTCCCTTCCCATCTCACCTCCCATCTACCCCAAACCCTCCCCCCTCCAAATTTTTTTTAATATTTTCCTTCCAAATTTTTACTCCCCCTATTTACTTTCCCTCAAACTTTTATTCTCCAAAACTTTTTATTTTCCCCTAAACTTTTACTTCTCACCCTTGACCTTCAAATAAAAATCAAAATTATTCAAAAAATTCACTAAACATAAATAGTAATAATTTTATTTATGTCTACTATTTATATTATTAAATTAAATTTCACATTTTATATTATTTATATTATTTATTTTATTTATATTATTGAATTGTTTAGTCATATTGAATATTTATATTAAAATTGAATTATTAATTATGCCATAAATATTTGTGTTAAAATTTTATATTGGTATCAATTTCACATTTTAATTTTAAAATAACTTTTATTAAAAAATCATATTTTTACATTTAATATATTTTTTAATTCCAAAATACATAGTGACAAGAATCTGAAGATAATTGAAACAACTAAGCATGCAAATAAGCTAACCAATATATAAAAAATTAATAAATAAATTATGAGGTGACGAAAGTTAATAAAAAATTTGATTAAGGTGGACAAATTTTATTACGATGGGTGACAGTGGTTACAAGGACCCAAAATTATTTTTTAAAATTTAACTCCAACAAATATATTCGATTCGATTCGATTCGAATTCCATCTCACTCGACTCGATTCGAGAAAACTTCAAATAAAGTTAGGATGATAAAATGAGATTCGAAAACTCGATTAACTCGAAAATTTTCGATTCGATTCGATCGAATGCTCACCCCTACATTTAATATTGCAATTTGGGTTGAGGGAGGCCAATCGTCGGCGGCAATGGAGGTAACGACTTGGGTTAAGGGAGGAAGAAAAAGAAATTGAGGGTTTTCGGCTAAAATCATTGAAAGCTTAGAAGAAAAATCGAAAGTGCAAAGGGAGAAAAGAGTTAAAACAAAAAATATATATTTTAATTTTTAAATGATATTTTTTAATTTGTATGACATCATCATTGCCATGTGTCTTCATTTTAGAGTGCCACGTGTCCTAAATTAAACCCCGTTAGATTCGAATACCAGTTTAATTGACGAAAAAAAGTTTAGGTACCAATCTGGAATAAAAAAACTATAAATACTAATTTGGGAGAAATGGATAAATTTAAGTACTAATTTTATATTTAACCCTCTCCTTTTTACACTTCTTTGAATTAAAGTCAAAGTTAACCCTTCAGCTTTCACCCAATATATAATGTAGGTTAATATTCTTTAATTTAAACAATAAAAATAAATGAATGCGGGCTATTGGCATATGATGTAAAAGTATATCTATTGTTAATTGGAAAAGTGAAAATTGGTAGTCAAGTAATCCTCTGTTAATTTTATGTTGTCGATTGCTTATTTTGATTTTTATATAATATTAAATTTATTTTTAAATGGTTATATATTTATTCAATTTGATTTAAATTTCTTTTATTTGAAACGAATCGATTCTAAACTTTCATTATTAATGTGACACTATTTTCTCTAATTTAAAATTAAAAAATACAAACAAAATTTATAATTTCAAAATTATGAAAAAATCACTTTAAAATTAAAAAATTTATTTAAATTCACAAATTACAATATATAAGCTCAAATTTTAATAAATATATTTTTTGGCCAGGTTAATTTATCTCACAAAAAAATTAATGCATAAATTATAAATATATGCTTATAATTTTGAAAGAATTTTTGTCTTTCAGTTCAATTTTTAATAGAAGAATATTTGCACTGTTAAAAAATAACTTTAAATTTTATGTTTCAACAAGATAGTAGTATTTTAGTCAACACTTAATCAGTTGATGGACTGATAAACTCAATTTCAATAGTTAGAATTCAGTCCAAGGCAAGATATTTTTCATTTCTAATTTTTTATCTAAATTTGAAAAGCTTTTATAAGTTTTGAAGTTTTTCTTTAGCTTTTTAATTATTTCTAATCTTAAAGAGCTATTTTCATATATATTTTTTGAATTACTGTACATGCCAGATTTTGCCCGGGTCTAAAAGACCCGCATTACAGACAGGCCTATATGGCCAAATTAATAAAACAAATAGTGGCCCAAACCCAATTACAACGAAATAGGCCAAAATACAATGGCCCTAAAAAAATATCAGAAACCCGAGGGTTTCTAAATCACCTGCGCCGCAACCATGCCCTCCAAGCATTCCCGATCTTCATACCTGCACATCAAGAAAAAACCAAAAAAAAAAAGGAAACACAATCAAATATTCGAAAATTAAACAGATTTGTTTCTTCTTTAGATTTGTTTCATTCGGCTATAAAAAAGCCATGAATGCATTGTAATAGGGATCCGATTTGGACAATCAATAAAGAGGGGTTTTTATTCTCACAACAAAACATCAGAATACTAATAGTGCAAACATCAATCAAAAAAAGGTTGATTTCTATAATCTATTGCTATTTACTTTTTTTTTTGTGTACATACAAATAAAATAAAAAAGGAAAAAAACGACCTGAGTGGTGCCCAGAACCACCGTGAATGGTCAGAAACCGAAAGGTTTCTCGGAGATTTGAGGCTCTTGCAGTTGTGTTTTGTGGGTTTCGGGGCCAGATCTAGGCTTAGGGGCCTCGGAGGAACCGGATCTGAGATTCTCCCCTTTTTCGGCCACCACAGGCGGCGGTGTCGGCGCCGGAGAACAACGGCCGGCGCGGTGGCCGATGACCAGCCGATGGTCGGACTGGAGACCGATGGGCTGGGGGGAGAGAGAACTTTTTTGAAGTTTTTTTTCTGTTTTTTTTAAAACCAAATGAAAATGATTTTTTTAAACTAAATTTTGGCTTAAATAGCCCTTCCAAAACGACGCCGTTTAAGGCCCGGGTTAACCCGAATCCGACCCAACCCAGCCATATGATCCGCGTGTTTTATACGGAGGGGCAAATTGCGCCTTTGGCCCCTCTGCCCTTTAATATTTTTGCAATTGAGTTTTTTTGTTATTTTTTAAATTTACCCCTTATTTATTTTGGATTTCAATTTCATCCTGATGGAACGACGCCGTTTAGAGGAGAAGGGAAAATTGCCCTTCCAGCCCCTCTGAATTATTAGCGTGTTCAATAAGGTCCTCCGATCTTCAATTATTTACGAATCTGCCCAGTTTTTTTTATTTTTACAATTCAACTTAGTTTTTTTATTTTTTTCATTAATTAATAATGTAATTATTATTTTCATATGTAATTATGTTTTTCTTTTTTATATATATGTATATTTATGTACATATTTATTTCCATATATATATATACGCATATTTTTTAATATAATGTAATTATTATTTATTTTATTTTTATATATATTTGTATAAATGTATATGTGTATATATTTATTTTTAAAACGAATGTTTTTCATTTATATATATATATATGTATATATCTTTTTTTTCAAAAATGTTTAACTACCTATTTATATTTTTAACACATATTTTATAATTTATGTATATATGTATATTTATATACTTTTCTTTATTTTCATAAATGCATTATATATTTATATAAATTTTATAATTCAAAATTTTATATGTAAATCATGTGTTTGTTTTTTCCTCCATAATTTCAATGTATATGTTATGTGTCTCTTATTCTTTATGTTTTTTTGTTTATTTCAATCATTTGTTTATCAATTTATGTTTTCATATTTTATTATTATTATTATTTTGCTCATTTATTTGATATTTTGCATGTCATTATTTTTATTTATTTATTTATTTATTTATTCATATTATTTCTATGCAATTGTTGTATTTATTATTGATATTTGTTTAAGAGGCATCTATTCATACATTCAACATAACATTACGGCATCTTTTTACTCAAATCTAAAAATGGAATTTTTCAAAATAGAGATAATACTCGTATTTAGGATTTTCGAGAAGATTGAGCCCTAGCGTATTGGGTTCCGATTTTCTTCGTTAAATCTAAAAATCGAGAATTGCTCTTTAATCAAACAAAATAAAACTTGTCATTGGGGATTCAATATGTTGTGTCCTAATGTTTGGGATTTTAGGAAATTGTGCCCTAACGTATTGGGCTGCGATTTCTTCATAAATTTTAAACAATTAGATATTTTCTTAAACTTTATTACACGAGTTTTCTGGACTAACTCATCTTGAAGAGAATAAAATGTTGTGCCCTAACGCATTGGGTGTGATATTTTTCCTTTTTTCAAAATGAGAAAGTCTTAATAAATAATTTAATTAAGGATCGTATTTTTTTTAACTCTCGACTTTAAGGCATTAATTAATCAATTTGGTACCAATTTTTGGGCGTTACGAGGGTGCTAATCATTCATCGTACGTAACTAACTCCCGAATCCGTTTTTCTAAAACTCGTAGACCAAAGCTATTTTTTTAGGTGATCCAATCACACCTCAATAAAAGATTTGTGGCGACTACCAACTTTTGTTTTTTTAAAAGTCGACAACTAATTTTTTTTTCAAAATTAAAAATGGTTTAGACAATTACAATGTTTATTTGTGTCATTAAATTTTTTTATAAATTTTAAATTATTTATTAATGTGACATATGAGATAAAATATTGCACGTTAGTAATGAAATATTAAAAAATTAATTCAAATAAAAATTAAGTCGAATTAAATAAATGTGTAAAGATAAATGATTAAATTTGAGATGTAAAACACTAAAAATAAACTCTCTTTTAACATTAATCTCATCATAAGTTCTTATCATATCTACTCTTTTTTATACTATGCCTAGAACTACTTGTACAAGCCCAATTTCGCCTGGGGCCCAATAAAGCCCTTACAAACCAAAAATAATAAAACAAACCCAATTCAAATTTACAACAGACCCAATTTAAACCCAACAACCCACAAGCCCAATACCTAAAATACCCAAACCCAAGTCAGCCCAAAATGAACCTACTCCAACCGCCCTGCAAAATGAAAAGACAACACACAATCAAGCAGACAAACAACAAAAAAGAAACAAGTTGAAAGTAAAAACAGAAACAAATAGGGCCTTGTATTTTTTAGGCTATAAAGCCATTTTGAACAGATTGTAAAAGCGGGGACGAATGTAAAAAAAAATAAGGAATCAATACAAAAAAAATCGCAAAATTTGTAGAAAATGTGTTCTTCTTTTCTCTTTTTTTTTTCATTCTGTTTCCTGATTTGTTTCCTTATTTTATCGTTTTTTTATTTAATCATATATATATATAAGAATATATATAGAATAAAAATAAAAAAGGGAGGGTTTTTACCTATTTTTAGCGGCGGTGGAGAGAAAGAACCGAAAGGTTTCTCTCACTTTCGGCCCGATTTGCCGAGATCTTGGTGTTTCTAACCCCAAAATGGGGTTCCTCGTGAAAAGGAGGACAAGCGGGAGCATTTTTAAGTTTCCCGGCTACCGTGGACGGCGGCGCCATTGCCGGTGACCTGTGGCCGGCGCGACGGTCGATGTCTGGTTTCTGGGTATTGGGAGGAGGATTTTGAGAAAAAAAAAAAGAGAAGAGCTTTCAGCTTTTTTTTTTAAAAAGAAAAGGCAAGAATGAAGTTTTTTTAAAAAAAAATTGATTTATATAGGCGTGTAAAACGGCGCCGTTTTGGGCCATAGCTCCAGGCGCCAAAACGACGTCGTTTTTGGGTCGACCCGCGCGTGACCCGAACCGATCCAAGAGGATCCGCGTGTTTTCTTAAAAAGGGTTATTTTCTGGCGCAGTCCTTCCAATTTTGCAACGTGTTGCGATTTGGTCACTTTTCTTTCTTTTCTTTTATTTTAATTTAGCCTCATAGTTTTAATTATGTTTCATTTTAGTCCCACTCAAAGTGATGCATTTTGGAGGGCGGGATATTTTCTATTTTGGTCCCTCCATTTCATTCGTACACTCAATATAGTCAATTTCTTTTTTATTTATTTCGAATCCGCCCCAAATTTTTGTCTTTTAGTTCGATTTAGTCCTTTATACTTGCTATTTTTTATTAATTATTATTATTATTATTATTATTATTATTATTATTATTATTATTATTATTATTATTATTATTATTATCATTACATTTCCATTTAGATTTACTTACGTAAATAAACAAATGTGTCTCATTATATTATCATTATTATTATTGTATAATTACTTTTTTTATACTTTATAATTTATATGCATATATACATACATACATTTTGATAATATATATACATATGCACGTACATATTTTTATAATTTATTTATATATATGTACATATGCATACTTATATTTTATATATTTTATAATTTGTTTACATATCTATATATATCTACACACATATTTTTATAAACATATATATATACATACTTATATATTTTTATACTTTATAATTTTAATATACTTATATACATATACATATACATATACATACTTATATATCTTTTTATATTTTTTATAATTTTATAATTTTATTTATTTATTTATTTATTTATGCTTTCATTATTATTTTAAAAGAATGTTTCATTTTATTTTTATTTTGTATGCGATTGATTTGTCCCTTTATTTATCTTATTTTCGTTACTATCGCTTGTATTATTTTTACACCATCGTATTTATTTTTGTTTTGTTATGCATAACTACAACGTAATTTTTTTTCGCATTTTTATTACGACGTCGTGTTTCATTTTACTCAATATATCAAAATTTATTTTAAATAAATAGCATTTCGTATTTTGATAATCGGAAAAAATCGTATCCTAACTTACGGGGTTTCGGTTTTCTCGATAAATCTAAATACACGAATCATTTCAAACAAAGTTTTAAATGTTCTCGGGAATTAACAAAAGATCGTGTTCTAACTCACGGGGCATGATCTCTTCCCAAAACCCGAGATAATCAAATATCTTTCAAAATAAGTAAATTTTCTGGCATTTATTCTCATATCGAGAATTCGATACATTGTGTCCTAACTTACGAGATACAATTCTCTTTCTCGATTAACGTGAACTATGCCCTTTTCCTTTTCAAATATTTTTTGCATTTTGATAAAGGATCGTATTTTTAAAACTCTTCAAAATTTTCAATTTTCGACACTAAAAACACTAATTAATCGACTAGGTACCAATTTTTGGGCGTTATGAGGTGCTAATCCTTCCTCATATTTAACCGACTCCTGAACCCGTTTTTGAATTTCGTGGACCAAGATCGTTGTTTTAATAAAATCAAATCGTTTATTAAAAACCACTTTTTGAGGTGGCCCGATCACACCTCATCAAAAAAGATTGGTGGCGACTCCCATTTTCGTTTTTATTTTCAAAATCCAAGTCGACCCCGTTTTCACAAAAAAATGGTGTCAACACTACCCATAGCCCCTCCTCAACCCTTAAATAGGAAATAATGTGTTTCAATGCACTCGAACTCACGTCTTCCTAAAGAAGTATAGAAGTTCTCTAAAGAAGTTTTTGAAGAAATTAGAGAACTTGAAGAAATTTTGAGGAACACTATAATCGACAACTTTCTATTTTTCACAGTTTCATATTTTCTCATATCGACATAACTTATCAAGATCTATTTATTTTCATCATTTTCACTTCAAGTACCTAAATCTCTTCTAGAGTTTTAATAATTAGTTCTGTATTAGGTCTCTTCAAGAGTACCGCCTCCAATATATGACCATATTGATTTATTATTTTCTTTTATGAGAATTTTCATTTTTGGAACCAATCAATCTAGTATGCTTCAGGCATGTGTTATTTATTCTAACAGGTTGTCTTCCTGTGACTTCATCACATCAATTGGTATATAATGCTTGGTTATTTTGAATAGGTCAGTAAATACATCTAGCAGTTAACTTGCAATAAAGTGAATTGTTCTTTTGAATTTCTAGTTCAAATTACTTTTTACGAAGATCTAGATAATGATAATTTATTTCAAGTAATTATTTCATCCAACTATTATTTCGCTCCCCTCTAATGTTGAGAAAACTATCAAATCAAAATACAAATAATGTCATAATTGAATCTCTAATTTATTCAAAGCATTTAATAATACAAAGAGATTCATGGTTAATATAAATTCTCAACATTTTTGAATACTCATTTTTTTGTATTGCGGTGGAGCAACTTGAACTTGTATTGCACATTCTAAGATTCTAAAATGCGTTATATTTGACTCCTAACCAAAAGATAATTCTAATGGGGAGTATTTTATCATAACTTATTGTTATGTACGTGGAAGTTTTGGAAAATATCATATCTTTCTACGAAAGTTTTGTCCTCAAAAGATATGGTTAGTTACTAAATGGATGCAGTTATTAAATCATTAAACAAATAATCTCGCAAACTACAGGTTGCAAGTTGATAACTCACATGTGGTTATTTGGTAGATGCATCTATTAAAATTATATCAAAACATCCACTTTCTGGATAAATGAGCCTATATTTCTTTCAAATATACAAGAGATTCAATCTCAACTTTTGTTAGTGAGATTTAATAATTCATATTCTTTGAAAACAAGTAACACTTGAAAAATGAAGAACATTCAATTTCCATAATAAATTTTCATGTAAATTCTCATTTTGTCACATCATTGTTGATCGTGGTGGTCTAATCAGTTATGCCAACTAATTAATATATTTGGACTAGTAAATTATACTAATGTAAACTTTTGGTTTACCAACGCATGTGATTTAACCATACTAATACATGCATAGTACAAACTACGTGAAAATACACTACTTTTTCAATACAAAATTCTTACCCGATATAATAGATGTAATATATAGAAATCAATCGTCTCCTCATCCACAATCTCAATATAATATCTATTACAACATATATCCTTTTAAAACATAATTACTTCAAAACTAACTAGAGCATTTTGTATTAGTTTTGCAACTTCCTTTAAAACATATCCTTTTAAAACATATATCCCAATTATCACTTTGTTTTTTTTTCAAATAACCATGTATTAACTCTTCTGGAGCTTTGAATTAATTTTGTACTATGAAATGTGTCGAAACCATTTTTTTGAAAAGGGGGTCGACTTTTTATTTAAAAATGAAAATGGAGTCGCCACCAATATTTTTTATTTAGGTGTGATCGGATCACCTCATAATTTAATCATTTTAATAAAAGTTTAAATTTACTAAAATGATAATTTTAGGTCTACAAAATTCAGAAAACGGGCACATGAGGAAGGATTAGCACCCTCGATACGCCCAAAATTGGTACCTAGTTGATTACTTAATGTCTTAATGTCGAAAGTTGAAATTTTGAAAAGATTTTAAAATATGATCCCTCTTTATTAATGTTATTTTTAATTAAAATCATTGGGGTAAATCAAAACAAACATTAAAGACCCTTTCGTCTCGAGGTAACAAAATGTCACATCCCGTAAGTTAGGACATGACACTTGGAACCCTCAAGAATAAGCTTGCCTTTAATTTTTATTGAAATTTCATGTATTTTGAAATTTAAAAGGATAATTTGCTATTTAGGTTTAAGGAGAAAATTGAAACCCCGTAAGTTAGGGTACAATTTCTCGAATCTCCAAAACGCGAAATATTATCTTATTTTAAAAATTTTCCTTTTTTATATAATAGCGAGTACAATACTTGAACAAGGTTCATTTATTTTATTAGGGATAAAATAGAAAGGTTTATTATGGGTATATAAAATATTTAAACGCAACCTTTAAAGTGATGAAATGAAATGGAATGATAATAGAACATGGAATAACGATTTATGAATAAAATGTTACAGCATGTTTGGTTGGCATGAATAGCCATTCCATTCCTTGCCTATTCCCGCGCTATAGTAATTACAACCCTATTCCACCGTTTGGTCCACCGTTTGCTAATTCGGGGGTTTTGCTATTACACTCTTATTCCCTCAGCAACTGTAATAGGTATTCAGGGGTTTTAGCTTGGAATAGCTATTCACCATTTTCTTCTTCACATTTTGAGACCAAAATAGCCTGCCTTCTTCTCCCCAAAAATTTCCCATCGATTTTATATCCCCAAATCAAGCCAAATCGATTCGCCTTCATCTTCTTCCAGCCAAAGGTCTTAGCTTTGGCTTCGGCTTCTCCTCCATGCTTACGATACTCTTCATTCGCTTATATCATTTTATTTCAGGTATTTTTTAATTATTTACTTATCTTTTTTTCAGATTAAATTTCATTTTGTTTTTTTTTTATTTCAAGATTCTATTTTTAATCCCCAATTTCACCATTTTTTTTATTCTTTGTTCATTCATTGTTCAATCCTTTTTTTTCTTCTTTTTAAAAATTATCCCTTAAAGTTTCCGATATTGGAAGTTTTTGTAAATTTGATGGAAACCTAGAATATTAAATGAGTTTTTGTTGGAATGAGAAAAGAAAGATTGAAGTTTGGAACCTTTGAAGCATGCTATATTTAGAGATATGTAAGCAAAACTAATGGTATTTAATTGAATAATTTGTGAAAGAATTGAATCGAGAAGGATATTAGAAAATATGGTGGGATTGATTTGTCTCTTTTTAATTGTAGAACTTGTAGTATAAAGATGTGAGGAAAAGAATGATTAATGAGACTGTGAGAAATGAAAAGATGACCAAGGACACAGAAATGAAGATAATGAAGATGACCAAAAAACCATAGATCATAACTAGGGACACAGAAATGAAGTTAATCAGGGGAAGTGCGATTTAGATGATTCTATCCTAAGTAGATGTGAACAAGGTGGCACCTCTAGCATGGGTGACAAAATTTCTCTTGGTGAAGATATGTTGCGTATTGATATAATAGATCAGTCATCTGATCTTGATGGTCAAGTAGAGAAGAGGTTGAATGACATGGTCGCTATTCCTACGAGTACAAGTCTTGGAAAGTTGTGTTATTTATTAGGATTTGAAGGATTTTCTTGTTATTTTTTAACTGAAGTTCCACTACATGGTAGTGGAAGCATCACTTGCCACATAATTTGCTTTCAAAATCTAGTTGATTTTATCTTTATCATAATTTTGATAAAGTCATTGTATTTTAGTTAGGATTTGCCCATGTTTCTTTTTCTCCCTACGCATTGAAAAAAAAGTATGTGCTTAACATGTTTAATTTAATTGATCAGTGTAATTTTTTGTGAATTTATTACCGAACTTTCTGATGAATGTCATGAAATTTAGTTGAGTTGGTTTATGCTTTTGGTACACAATACTTTGGGAATGGAAAGATTTTTGTTTATCACATGCTGAATTTAACTCCTTTGATATATTTTCTTCACATGAATTTAGCATTTGTAGTGTTTAGTAAGTTGGCACTGCTTAAGGTGTTCCAAGGTTTGCCACTACCTTATATGGATGTAACTAATAAAGGCAAAATTCTATTTGTGCATATGGATGTGATTTCTTGACCTTTAACCCAATAACAATGGGTTGGATGAGAATTGACATTGCTAATTTGGTGATTTACATTGTGCAGCATGTACCCAAAATTAATGGAGTAATACCATCAGTTGATGAAGAGACATTTGAACATCAAAGGTTGCTTGATAGGTTTGGCTTGAAATTTTCCTTTATATAGCTAATGGCATCTTGGTCTATTTTTTTTTTATTCTGTTATTTTGTGGCAATTAACTTTATCACCCTAGTTCTCCACTAGTTGTTGTTTGGGGGGGGTTGCACATTATTCCTTTTTTCTTTTTCAAAGTACAGTGATAAATTACTTGTTTAGGAGTTTTTTCTTGTAAATTTGTAAAATATTTGAACTCTTGTATTAGGATCCATTTTGGTAAAGTAGTTGCTCTTTTTTCCCTTGGATCCATTTTGGTAAAGTAATTGCTTTTTTTTCCCTTTCCTCAACCGTTTTTCAACGATATCTTTAGCCAAAATATTATCTAATTGAGTTGTTTTACCAAAATGCATCTCCACTTCTCCCTTTTCTTAAAAGAAATACTTTTGCAGTAATGTTATTTGGTTATATTCTTCCTTCTTGTGAATGTTTGATTTTAATAGCATTTTAAATTTAGGACTAATTATTTTATCATTCAGGTTGCAATTGTATGGTCTGGTTGAGAATAAGGTTCAAGGTGATGGTAACTATCAGGTTGGTTTTTACTTTATTTCTCTAATAAAAAGATACGTCATATGCACAAGTATTTTCTCTTCTGAATTTGTGAGATATAGATACTAACACATTGGTTGGAAGCCGCATTAATTAGGCATAAACACATTTGACGAAGGTACTATTGAAAAAGTTTTGTGCTAATACCATGAATGTGTTAAAACACTTTACTGTTTATAATCTTCATGGTAGTTCTATAGTGTCTGCATAGTATTATTTCAGGATGGTGGAAATCATGTCTTCTAGCAATCACTTTACTGTTCGCAAGTTAGTGGACAGTATTCAAATGCCAACAGTTTGACCCTGAATTTGTACAGACTTCTAAAATAATGAAAATGGAGAAACATCATTTTCGTTTGTCTTCTTCCGATTCTAAAATAATGAAAATGGGGAAACATCATTTTAGGAAGAATGTGATAGGGAGATTGAAGGCAATGGGAGGCTTGAAGGTAACCAACTTGGCATTTGGTGGAAACAAGATGTTTGTAACCCGAAAGGATCAGCAAGCTGTTTAGGTTTGGCAAGGTTCAACCAGAGGGTTTTGATCCTTTGGCTAGCTGTTGTAATTATAAGATAGTGTTGTATCTTGTAATTTTTTATGGCTATTGATTTGATTCTTGGTGATCGAATTCATTATATCAAACAACAGATTTTTTAATTAAATATTGAATTATTAACAAGAAGATGCAAGCCTTTTCTGTTAACTGAATTGCCACAATTGCTGTTACGTTTGTGATTGCCCTAGGATCTTCTTTCTTGGTTTTGTTGTAACCAATCTCAGCTTTTGTCTAAATATTATATGATGTTTCGCTAAGCCCCGGAGGATGAGTTTTATGCAAAATATAATTCTCAAGTTATGTTAATATATGGATATTATGTTTATGCAAAATATAATTCTCAAGTTAGTTATTACTTCTAATATTTTTTTATTGTAGAATAATTAAATTTTTTGTTTCACTAATGATATTTTAGCACATTAAATATGTATTGCGATTTAAAAATAATAAAGTAGATTATATATTATTTTTATATTATTATATATTATGATTTAGTAAATTCATATAAGAATAATTATATTAAGAATTTTATTAAATTATATATATTATTAAATTATATTTAATAATAATTATGTTAAAATATGATTAAATTATTTATTATTTATATTAATAATCTTATTAAAATTTAATAACAATAACAATAATCATCTACATAAAAAAATTATGCTAAGGGTATTCTAGTTATTTTAGTTTTTTTTCTTATACTATTACAACATCATTCCATCCAACCAAACACAAGAATACTATTACAGTTCTATTCCATTCCATTCAACCAAACAATTGAATTACTATTACAGTTCTATTCCATTACAGCTCTACTCAATTACAGCTCTATTCAATTACAGCGAACCAAACGTGCCCTTCCATCAATGAGTGACAATAATATGAAAACACGAATAAACGAATTATAGTACACATGATGGCAATAATCACACAGAGCATGTCACTTTAATATCAATATTAACAATCAAGGAAAGCGAACCAAAATAATATATAGAACAATTTGAAGTAAATAGTATAAAACAATTTAAAGTAAATAATATGTAAAACAAATTAAAATAAACAACATACAAAACAATTTAAAATAAATAACATATAAGACAATTTAAAATAATATTAAAAGTTTAAAATAAATAATATGTAAAAAGAAGTTTCAAATAAATAATATACAAAACTGTTTAAAATAAATGATATGTATAAAACAATTCAAAATAAATAATATATATATAACAGTTTAAAATAAATAATATATAAAATGAAAAATAGTTTGAAATAGTTTAAAATACATTATATGTGGAAAACTTGAAATAAATAATAATAAAACAATTTAAAATAAATAATATATGAGAAAAAGGTTTAAAATAAATAAATGAATAACAAATTTGAAAATAAATTGAAATAAAACAGATTTGGGACTAAAACGAGACAAAAATAAAATTAAAGGTAAAAACTATAATAAAATAAACAAAGAATGACCAAAATGAAAGGGCGGGAAAGGGCAGAGGGCCAAATGGGTAAATAAACCAACCCCTGGACACGTGTCCACTTTCCAGCGCGTCAGTGGGCTGGGGACCCGATTGAAAACCAAACAAAATTTTGTGGTCAAATTAAAATAAAAAGAAAAATAAACAAAAGGGACTAAATTAAAAAGAATAGAAATGCGGAAGGGTCAGGGTTGTAAATAACCCAAAAGGTGAAAACACGCGGATCCCCCCTGAAGCGGGTCGGGTCACACGCAGATAGACCCTGAACAGCATCGTTTGGGCGCCTAGGTCCCTAACCCAAAATGGCATCGTTTTGCCTCTTTATTTAAGTCAAAAAATTTTTAAAAAACTTTATTTTTCTTCTTTCTCAAAAAAAAAAAAACTCTAAACTTCTCACAACCCCCTTCCTCTTCTCTAGAATCCGGCCAGGCTCCAGTCATCGGCCACCGTGGCGGCCACCGGTCACTGGCGACGACACCGCCGTCTGCGGTGGCTGAAAATGCCAAAACCCCCTTTTTCTTTCCTCTTCCTGAGTAGAAACTAGATTTGGGGTTAAAACAGCCCAAAAGACCCTCAAAATTCAGAAAAGAAGAAAAAAATGATAAAACTAAGGGACCTTTCGGTTCCCAGTCGCCGCCGGTGGGGTTTGCGGCGAGCCCACTGACTCAGCCACCCTCAAGACCGGAAAAGCCTCCTATCGCGACGTTAAAGGTAACAGATTTCACCCTTTGTTTATTTGTTCAATATTATCTATTTATTTACTTTGAATTAAAAAATAAATAAACAAAAAGCACCTTGATTTTCTGTTTCAAACTTCTTCTTTTTGTATTCAGAATTAGTGTGTGTGTAAAAACATTACAAAGATGAAGTTCAGGCTTTTATAGCCGGATTAAACAACTCTTAGGGCACGTTTGGTTCGCCGTATTGGAATAGAGGCGTAATGGAATAGAGGCGTAATAGCAAATCAATTGTTTGGTTGAATGTAATGGAATAGAGGCGTAATAGTAATCTTGTGTTTGGTTGAATGGAATGGAGGTGTAATAGCATAATAGAAAAAACTAAAATGACTAGAATACCCTTAGCATAAATTTGTTTAGGTAAATGATTATTGTTATTGTTATTAAATTTTAATAAGATTATTAATATAAATAATAAATAATGTAATCATATTTTAACATAATTATTATTAAATATAATTTAATAAAATATATAATTTAATAAAATTCTTAATATTTAAATATTCTTAAATGAATTTACTAAAATCATAATATATAATACTATAAAATATAATTTAAAATAATTATTATTAAATATAATTTAATAAAATGTATAATTTAATAAAATTCTTAATATTAAATATTCTTAAATGAATTTACTAAAATCATAATATATAATACTATAAAATATAATTTAAAATAATAATTATTAAAAATATAATTTAGTAAAATATATAATTTAATAAAATTCTTTAATATTAAATATTCTTAGAATTTACTAAAATCATAATATATAATACTATAAAATATAATTTAAATTAATTATTTTTAAATATAATTTAATAAAATTATATAATTTAATAAAATTATTAATATTAAATATTCTTATATGAATTTACTAAAATCATAATATATAATACTATAAAATATAATTTAAAATAATAAAATTTGAATCGATTAAATGATATTTGAATTGATTTGATAATATGAATTTACTAATGCATATATGGGATATGTGATTATCAGTAGCATGTAAAAGACCATGCGAATCGGTTTATAAAAGCTTGGAGGGTCGATATGGAAACTTAGCGAATCAGTAGATTCGATAAAGAAATGTCATGTTTTTATTGAATTGCTAAATGAGATAGTGAATGAAATTAGCATATGAATCATGAATACATTGTTTGAATTGGTTAAAATTGAATTATGCATCGCTTATATACTTATTATGTTAATGTTTTAATTTATATGATTTGAGCCTTAAAAGTACCACTGAGCTTTTTCACTTAGCGTGCGGTTTGTTTATTCTTTGCACAAGCATCGTGATGTCAAGCTCTCAATGTCACAATGAGGACAAGTTAATGAGTTACATCTCGACCTAGAACCCCCAAAATCATGTCATCAACTCGATAGTTTAAAATTTTTACAATTTGATCCTTATTCAATCTTAAATTATCTATTGAGCTTCCGTAAACTTGTACAAGTCTCGTATACGATTGTATAACATGAAAAAATGATATTTTGAACTTTATAATGTACTAATTGTTAAATTGAATTGAAATTGAGCATAATTGTTCCGACAACAAGTCTCGTATATCAATCAAGGCATAGAACAAAAAGAAAAGGAAGGAAAGCTTTTTAAAAAAGGAATAAATTCCATGAAACAAAAAATGGTCATGTACTGGATAGTCGATATTTAGAAAATGAGTATTCTACGATAGACCAACTTATGAAACGTGAAATTAGTAACTTAGGGTGCTCCTTTTGAACTCCCTGTTTGGTAAGTCAACAATGTCATAGATGCACATGAACTGGTACTTGCTCACGACATTGGCGAAACACAGAGATAATTGCAGATTTGATTTTCAAGCAGTTTAATGTAATATGCATGCTAATCAGATCTAATATATCTCCAACTAAAAGAACAAAATAACCGAGCTTTCCAGATAATTGCAGAATGAAAAGAAACCTGTAAACAACTCCAATATTTGGTGTCAGACACTGTATTTTCTGAACCTGAAATCAAACAAAAAAATCATCAGCATGGAACTAGAAATTGAATACCCTAGGCTTTTAATCTTCATACATTATAAAGTTGAATTGCTTCAAAAGAACTAACTAATTCTACCAGGAAAAGAAAACTAAAGCATCAACAATTATTAGTTATCTTTTATATGATAACATAGAGCCTCACATATTTTCTCAAAACAAAAGCAAGTACAAGCATTGCATGTTTCTATCGCTAGGAAGTGAGTGCATTCAACCATTCCCTAATTTTTGGTAAACCCAATACCCAAGGTCATATTGACACATTACGAGGCAGTGATTCGAATCAAGAGGTAGCTCACTAATGCAAAACATGCATTTCACCTTTTAATTACTCAATCTTGCTGCAATGTTTAGAATTCAGATACATCTATCATATTGAAAAGTGTGGTAAAGTGAATAGATCACCTTAACGTCTTCTAAACTACTTTAAACAAGATAAAAAGTATATATGAAGAGTACCAAACCAAAGAAGAATACAGCAGCAATATTAGCAAGGGCTACACCTATTCCATGTCGGCTAAAACGGTCTAGCTGCAGCCTCCATCATCTATTTCACTCTTGTAAGTCTCTCTATTTCCTTGAGAACCTGAAAATATCATAGAGAATTTATTTATTTGTACCTACAGAAATTTCCTATTTATTAATTCCAAATGAAGGGGAGACAAGTTTTGGAACTATGCTTCTCCACCTCCATAGTAATGTCTTCTGTTGTCACTGCATCCATGTCCTCGTAACCTAGCTGATATGCTACTTCTGCTTAAGAAGAAGCAATTTGAAGTTAAAACCAACAACATATGGTTTATTCTCGTAACAAGAAACAAAATTCATGTGGATGTACTTTGCAACGAACTGGTTGCATCAGCAGTGGCATATCCTCTTCTCATGTCTTCATAAAGAGCCATTAGCTGTGACAAAACCTATCATAAATTAAGAATTGTCAGATATCACCAAGATGAAGAGCAGACACTTTTAAGAACAATCACGAGAAAGAATGAGAAGGTGGTCATGCAATTAAAAGTGAAATCAATAGCAATACCTCTGAATAAGATCTAGAGATAACTATTTCTGATGACAAAAGGAGACTCTTATTTCCAATTATTCCCTTGGCTACCATGTCCAAGGGCACATCAATCCATATCGAGATGCCATGCCTTAGGAGTGCCCTATTTATAAGCAAGATAAAGTTGGTTAAAACAGTGAGAGAGACAGAGAACTAATACAAACTGAGAGAGACAACTGATTCAACTGGGCAAACATCACCATACAAATTTGTTGAATTTTGAACTGTGCCATCCCCAAAGACAAACTACTAATCTACCCATTGATGATAATCGCTTCAATACTTGATCGCAACAATATTTAGACCGACTATAAGCAAGACAATTTATGTATTACTCGATGCTCTTGGGAATTGTACTAAAGAAAGACTCAGAGATTTAAAATTATGTACCGATCTTATTAAATGACAAATTAGCATTGTTAATCAACATACAAGAATGCCAAAGAAGTAAAATAAATAAAACACCTCGAGACTCCTCAATCCCTTCTCATCACTCTCCTTTAAGGATATGGCGGCAGATTCACCCCAGCAGCTTCTCGAGACCAAAGCATCACTATAGATAAAAGAACACAGAAACAAGCTAAGCCAGTATATCTTGAACAATAAAAGCTATTCCTAAGACTCAGTGACATGAAAATACAATACCTGTCAAAGTAATAATATCGAAACAAATCTGCTAGCAACATCCCCAAATTGGATTTAACGGAGTTGTTCATCCTTTTTATGTCAAATAAATAATCACCAAACATGTATTAGGACCATATGGTAATTGATTAAGGAGTTCAAACTGATTCTTCGCATCGAGAAGAAGATGCTTACCCACAAGAAATATAGAAGTTCCTCTCAGATCAGCAGATATATCCGTTGCTTTCTTCTGAATTAGACTGAACAGTTAAAAGCTTAGGGCAAATCGGCAGAAGGTAGAAGGCAGAAGGTAGAAGGAAGGGAGCAAATCGACAGAAGAGGCAAAGGGGAACAGAAGAGGCACAGGGTAAAACAGGGAGGGTAAAGTGAAGCAGCACCTAAACTGAGCAAAAGTGACGGATTAGAAATCGGTGGATTTCACCGATTAGGGCAGTAACGTATTACACTCGTAATAGCATTACCATGAACCAAACAACGGAATAAAGGAGGCTTAAGTGGGGCCCACCGAATAGCCAATACACCCAACCAAACATGGTGTTAGTTTCTAGTTTTTGTTTGTTTCTGCTTGGTTCTTTTGTTGTTTTGCATTGATTTCTCTCTACAGGTGTTAGACGCGTGTGGAAAAGGTGTGTGGCGGTGGCGACAGAGGCATTGGAGCAGCAGAGTGGCAGGCCTAGGGGCGGCAGTAGACCTAGGGGCGGCAGCTAGGGTTTTCTTTTCTGTTTATTTTTTTCTTTTGTTGGGCTTTGGGCTAGGGTTTAGGTTTTGGGTTTGTGATTGGGTAGTGGGCTTTTTTTTGTAATGGACTATTAATCTCTTTGGACTTTTTATTTATTGTTTTTTTTGTTTTATTTGTAATTTGGGCCTAGGCTAAAATTGACCTATTACAAAATGTTAACATTTTTTATTATCACATTGAACATAGGTTAACAGTATATTAGCTCTTTTGGAGCCTTAAATTGGTTTTGTACTATCAAAGATTAGTTTGTTTCATTACAAAATAAGAAAAATACTTTTATCCCTAAGGATAGTATGCACTGTTTATATTGTCTACTGGACATATGTCTCCTTCCTTTTAAGTAACATAAGATATTCATGTGTACGATAGGTACATAACTAACAACTTTTCATAAAATATCTTTCTTCTTTGAAGGGTTATATTGAAAACCGTTGTTGCTCTCTTATTTATCTAGATGTTTCCATTTCTAGTGGCGAGAAGAATTTACTAATAAGATATCCAAAAATTAAGTAATGAATGCCACGATTCACGAAAAGGATGCAACTCATACTTTTAGAAATTTCATCTTTAACAAAATACATACAATCTTGAGGAATATGACCATAACATTGCATATAATGGATAGTAAATACATTATAGTAGCAAGTTCTTCAATATGGGTTATAGAAATCCTAAAATTAACATGTTAACATTTAAAATAATCACCATCATAAAGACAATGTCAATATCCCTTTATTATTTAGATCCGTCATGATTATCAATCTGTTATGTCAAATTTGATTCAATATCATTCTTATTATTCGTTTCCACATTGTCTCCTTGAAGGGTTCTCTTAAGAATTATTGTTCATCTCTTACTTATATTCATTTTTTCACTTCTTGTGGTGAAAGGAATCATTATGACCACTCCTTTGACAATTATATAGTACAACTTACCACGTCCATAATTATGTCTTTATTATGTATTGTCACAGTCGCCTTAGGGAATGAAGTAGATCCAATAGGATGATCTTTATAATGTTCGTTTGATAGCTCACTATTTTATTTAATCACAAGTAACCTAATATTAATTCAAAATATTTCTTAAAATCTTTTTCACAATACTGCAATTCCAGGAGCATATTTGAAGCATAAAAATTTCAAAAGTTTTCTCTAACAAGGTCTCATCACTAATATTCTCTCATACAATTTTAATTAAGAATTTATCCTAATTACTGTAGAGCTATACTCACTCTCAATTTTAAAATCTTGCAACTTCAAGTGCATTCGATTATAACGAGCTTTAGATAGGAGTTTTTACAACTTTAGGTACATCCAATCATAAATTTATCATATTCGATAGAATATATTTTCTTTTAAATTATTTTACAATTCAAGTGGATCTTTCACAGTTGAACATTTGTATGGATAAAATTCACATCTCAAATATAAAAATTGAGACAATTTTTATTTATAAAGAAACAATTTTACAAAAATTAAAATTAAAAAATAGTAGATAAAATAATATTTTAAATAAAATAATTTTAAATATAGTTTAACATCTTAAAAATAAATTTAGTTTTTTTTTAGAAATATCACAACAAATTAAACAATTATATTTTGTTTAAAATCTTTTAAGAGAAAATTATACAAATAATTTTAAAAGTAAAATAGAATACCATTTTAAGATATAAAGTTTTTATTAATTATTTTTAAAATGAAAACTAACATTTAAAATCTGAATAAATCAATCTATTTTATTTTAAATTTGTTTGAGATAATAATTAAATAAAAAATTATAACAAATATTATATCAAAATTAAGATTATTTAAAATTTAAATAAATAATTTTTTTTCATAAAGTTTATAAAAAATAAAAAATAAAAAATGATTTTGTACAAACCCAACAATGCCCGGGCCCAACTAAACCTAGAATGGCCCAACACCAACCCTAGCCCATTAGCCTAAAACACACACACACAAAAAAACCCTAGTAGCCTCCAGCCTTAGCCGCCGCAACTACTGCCCTCTTCGCGCACCTCCGCAAACGTCGCGCGCACGCCTCCAGCAATACCTGCAGCAACAAACACAGAACAAAGCGCAAAAAATCGGGCAACAAAATACAGATAAAATAACAGAAATGATTGATCTTTGATTTTTATATTTTCTTCTTTTCTATTTCGGCTATAAAAGCCCGATTTTAATCTGTAAAAGGGAGGGAATAGACACTGATAAGAGAGAAAATACAAGGGAAAATAGAAGCCAAAGCAGAAGGTGATTTACCACTGTAGCGTTTTCTCTTGTTTTTATTTCTACAATTGATTTTTTGTTAATATCTATTGTTTATTCAAGGAAAAGAAATAAAAGGGTAAGTTTACCTTATATTGGCGCCTTCGATCCCTCATCGCTCCGTTACAATCGGAGTTTGAGGGAGGTTTTGGCATGGGAAACGGCGGCGCGAGGACGCTAGGGATGAAACCCTAGTAGAGCAAAAGAGGGGTGTTTGTTTTTTTTTTCTTTTTTTCATTCGGTTGTAAATGATTTTGAAAGAAAATTTTGTTTTAAGTAACGCTACAAAAACGACGTCGTTTTAAGGCCCCGACCGTCAGGACCCGACCGAAGGGAGGATCCGCGATCTGACGTCAGATGGGGAATTTGCGCATTTAACCCCTCCCTTTTGCAACGCATGTCAATTAAACCTTTTCCACTGGTTTTAAAATTTGGGCCGCGTATTCCATTTTTATTTCAATTTGATACCCCATTGCGCAACGTTTTGGAAGGGAAGGAATTATTTCCTTTTTAGTCCCCCATTATCGCATGCATGTTCGAATCGATCCTTTTTTATTATTTATGAATTTGCCCCCATTTTTTGGTCTTTTGTTCAATTTGTTTTTTTTTACTTTATTCAGTTTTTTTATTTTTTTAATATACTGTTACTCATTTGTTATTACTATTATCACTTATTATTATACTAATACCATTTATGATTTTCATGTACGTGTATATACATATTATTTTATATTTCGATTTTTTTTGCAAACGCATAACTTTTATTATTTTCTTTTCATATTTTCATTACTAGCATATATATGTATATATATATATATATATATATATATATATATATATCTTAAGCTTTAAAATGCATGCATATGTTTTTGTACGTTTTACATACATTTTATTTCCTTTATTTTATCTTTTTATCCTATATATTTTATATATATATATTTATGCATTTTTTCAACCATATACATATCCACACGTTTTTATATTTTGTTTTATTCTCATAATTTTACATTCATATATATATGCATTACACATTTTAAAATCCACATGTTTCCCATACTTTATAATCCAAGATACACATTTATTTTATAATAGATATATGTGTACATATGTTTGCAACTTTACCGTTATATTGTATTTGTATATATATTTGCAAATATTTATTCGTATATGTTGTAAATTAAAGTATCTGTATCATATTGTACATTAACTTTTAACATACCTTTCGAGAAATATATTTTGGTTTTATCGAAGCATTAAAGTCATCATATTTTTACAAATTTCCAAAATATTTGGCATTCATGATTCTCGGGAAGGATTGTGTCCTAACTTACTGGATCGTGATTATTTTTCGATGAATTTAGAAAGCCAAGTATTTATTTTGCAATAAATTCATAAATTTTAAATAAAAGCTTATTCTCGGGAATTCAAAATGTTGGGTCCTAACTTACTGGTCATGACATTTTCTTTTCGAGATAAGAATTTTCAAAAGCAAAAGGCAATATTCGGGTATTTTGGAGATTTAAAAACATTGTGCCCTAACTCACTGGGTGTGGTGTTTTATTTCTTTGAAATGTGAATGTCTTACTTTTTTATTCATGAAATAAAGAGTTTTCTTTTAAAATCTTCTCAAATTTTCGACACCAAGACATTAACAAAAATTAATTTGGTATCAATTTTGGGCGTTACGAGGGTGCTAATCCTTCCTCGTGCGTAACTGACTCCCGAACCTGTTTTCTCAAATTTCGCAAACTAAAATTATTTTTTAAGGTGGGCCGATCACACCTTAATAAAGGATCGGTGGCGACTCCAGTTTTTATTTTTTTAAGTCGATAACCAAAATTTTTGTTTTTCAAAAAATGGTTTCGACAGATTTAATTTAACAACAAACAAGTGTCTATATATCTACTAGATATCTTTCTAAATAAAATAAAACAGGTGTATGATAACATAATCCACTGTCTTTATTATCTTACTTTATTTTTACTTTTCCTATTATTCTATTGTTCTTGTCTTAGAAAGACTACTACAAATTGCCGAAAGAATCCAAGAAAAAATTATTAAAAAAATGCAAAGCTTTATATTTCTATTCTGTTTTTTTCTCTATATATACATATGGGAGGAGGATAAAATTCGTTTCATTTGTCTCTCCAAATTTAAATTTCATTTCACACAACAAAATTTGCTTTATATATATTCGTTTGTATTTTCTTATGATGCACGACCCACTTGTGCATATTAAATTTATAATATTTCTCATAACATTAGATATTTGTTTAAAATCATTAATTAATTGAAAAACGTAATGTAATTATGAAATACTTTTAAAAATATTTAATTAATTTAGAATCCATTATATCTTCATCTTAATCTTAATTTATTATAATTTAATAATAGTATAAATAATTTTTATAGATTGTTAAATTAATTTTTTAATGTTAAAATTTTAATATTCAATTTTTTTTGTAATTTTATGTTTATCTTTCCTCTACTTTAATCATTGAATATAATTAACTCTTCTAATATTTAAAAATATAAAATATATTTGATAAATGTTATTAATATGTGTCTCTTTTAAAATTATATTTTAAGTTTAACAATTTAATATTCAATAATTTTAATATTATAACTTTCAAAGTTAAATCAATTAAGTAAAATCTTAAAATAAAGAGATAACTTTTAAAAATCAACTCTATATTTAATATATAAAAATTCTAAACAACATAAATTTAAATAAAAGACATGAAATAACTTAAAAAAGTTAAAAGAGAACGGAGTAAGAAAATAATTTATTCAAATTAGAAATAAATGCTTAAAATGAGAGGCTGCCACGTGTACAAATTCTGTAATCTGAACATGGACGTTTATTTATTTATAAGTAAATTACACCGGTAGTTACTCAAGTATTAGTTTATTTCTTTTTAGTTACCAAACTATAAAAAGTTACAAAATGGTCACCCAATTATTTAACTTTTTCTTTTTGGTCACCAATTGTTAATTAATAAAGAAAAGATAATTTGAAAGCTTTTAAAATCAGCATAATACCAACTTTAACACTCAATATTTATATATTGTATCAATTTAGTCTTGATTTTAAGAAAATTAACCCTCAACATTTACACATTTCGTAAAATGTAAGGGTTAATTTTCTTAAAATCAAGACTAAATTGACACAATGTATAAATGTTGATGGTTAAAGTTGCTATTATGCTAGTTTTAAAAGTCGTCACGTCATCTTTCTGTTAGCCATTTAACGACCCGTGACAAAAAAGACAAAATCAAATAGTTAAATGATCATTTTATAAATTTTCATAATTGGTTGACTTAAAAAAAAAAAAACTTGCCGATAGTTGAATAACTGCTAGCATAGTTTAGCTTTTACTTATTTATCTAGAACCTTGTCAATGACATATAATATACTAGCTTTCTTAACCCTTACGATGCACAAGGTAATAGTATGTATTAATAAAGTATATTATAAATTCATTATAAAATGAGAAATAAATGTAAACATAATATTTCAAAATAAAATTTTAAAATTTTGTTAAAAGTATTTTCTAATAAATTTGTTAACTTATTATTTTGAATTAAATTAAACGTCATGGATGGGCTGGCAGTATGTAGTTCAACTTATTTTAATATTAGAATATAAAAAATTAACTTTAAATTTTAAAATATTTTTATACAATAATTCTAAGTAATTTATTTTAAAACATGCTAATTTTAAAAACTATTGAAAGCATGAATATTTTAAGAAAATTAAATATTTTAAAAAAGTATTTATACCGTTACAATAATTATTTAATTTGATATTGATTTAAAGAAAATATGAATATTAAAAGATATTTTCTCTAATGTAATTGAAATTATGTTTTAATTTTTAAAAACATTATAATATTAATAAAATTGTAAACTAATATAATAAAAATTATGTTTTAAATTTTAATGAGATAAAGGATAAAGATTAAAACATAATATGATCGGAAGTCATAATTACGAAACACTTATACTTGTTATTGTTTAACATTATTCCGATCACAAAAGGTCGTTACAGAGAGTAATGTTGCCTGGTTCCCACCAATTCTCTTCCGTAGAGTGCATTGCAAAATAAATCTGTTGTGCATTTGTGCAGACAGTCCCATGAGGAAGCAATTTAAAAAAAAAAAAAAGAAACTGGATAATATAATAAAATAGTATTTATACTATTATATAATGTTTTGTTTTAATTTTAAATATATATATTTAACTTAACACCATCAAATGTCAATTTTTTTAAAAATGTGAACATAAATGTTCCTTAGAACCTTGTAATATTTATATGTATTAATTTACATATTAAAATATACTAAATATATTGATGTTGTTCTTTTAAGAACGCACTGAATTTTCTAAATCAGATATGATAAAAACGCACTGAATCTGACTTCTTTCAGGAATCAAGCCACTCAACCTTTGCTGCTGTGGAGCCGCATATGGCTGAAGCTTTTGTTATTTGGGATTGTTTGTGAGTGATGCATTCTTTGATGAGGTTATTGATACAAGATTGTCAAAATTTTGCATTTCGATTTCTAACACTCGCTTTTTGTTTGGATTCGCAATGAAGCTAATAAAGTTACTCATTCATTCGCTCGAGTAGTTGTGTTTGAATTAACCTGACGTTTATCCTCTTCTGTCATTTCTCTATTTTATTTAACGTACATAAAAAAAATATAAAATGAAAAAGTATGTTTTTTTTTTATTGAAGGTATGAAAGGAAGTAGGTTGAAGTAAAGATTAATTCAAATTTATGTTCTCGTGCTGGAAAAGCAGTGTATTTAATGATAAGATTGATATTTGGAAATCAAAGGTAGAATATTTTAATAATGGAAGAAAACATTAGAGCAAAACGGATGCCTTAACGTTGGGCCCAATTTCCGGCCCTTTATATATACCCCTGCCATCCCATCCCCTTCGATATCTTCCGCATTCAATCATTTTTATTCCGCTATTTTCTCTCTCCCCAAACACCCTTTTAAGCCAAAAAGAAGACAATGGCCGATCAGCTCACCGATGATCAGATCTCTGAGTTCAAGGAGGCCTTTAGCCTATTCGACAAGGACGGCGATGGTCTCTTCTAATCTGTTTCTCTTTTAATTTTTTCTCAATGTTTTTCATTTTTAGTAATTTTCTTTCTTCGATTCGGCTCTGGTTTGCTGATCTAAGCATCCTTCTTGTGCTTGTGTTTGTTATTATTATTTTTTTAAATTCTCCATTTTCTTTTATGTTTTGAATGATGCGATGGATCTAGGGTTCCGATTTATGAATCTATGATTCTGCTTGATCTAGTTTTTCTTTCGTTTCTTTGATTTTGACTGTTGTTGCTCTTAATTCTTACCCCTTTAATTTTTTTTCATTTTCTTTATTGTTCTCCTTTCTCGGTCGTCATTGATTTCAACATGTTTTTATTGTTAGGCTTAGATATTTTCTAGATGTAAACATGCTTTCATAGACCATCATTGTATTGGTTATTCGTTTCATTTATTTTCGAGTTTTGGATTTGCTGATTCGATTTGGTTTGTGATTCAATGATGATTAATTGTTCCATTTGTGTATATCTTAATCTAATCAGCCAAGTTTCCATGGAATTTGGATGTGATTCCCTTTGATAGAACTTTCGTTTTCAACCTATATTGAACTATAGGATCATTGTTAGTATTTTATTTCACTTGCATGTTAGTTGTAAAGCGATTGATTCATGGTTCTATCCTGAAATTTAGCTTTTATTGTCACGCATAATAGTTATGAATCTAGGATTAAAATGTGCTTGGCTTTTCTAGGTCATGAAATTTCAAGACTTGTTGTGAATGATTCAATCGGTTAATCTTATGGTTTCTAATCCTAAACCGTGAACTAATAACAGTTCACACCTACGAGATTAATTAATGATAAGAGAACATATATGAATTATTGTACAATACATTACATGTATTCTATTTATTAGCTAATCCTTGGATTATCAACTTTCTTTCCTGGCTGTCTATTCATTCTGAACCTTATCAGTGGCTGTAAGAATTGGATTATACATTGCTGAGTAGGCATATGCCTTCATTTTAGGCAAATTGGAAAAATGGTCACTATCCTCTACAGTTCTTGTTTGTCAATGTATTTATCTTTGTTAAATGTCTTGGCAGAGATATACGGGTTTAGAAAAGTTTGAAAATCGTCTAGTATCTTTCTACTTGAAAAAGTATGTGCCCTTTTGTATTCTTTAGGTAATATCACGTTCGCATGCCTTTTTTTTTCTGGCAAAAGGTACTTAACCTCTTCTTATTCCATAACCAATATTATAAAAGACTAATTGTGTTGCATTTATTTTTTCCATCCTTGTTGCAGGCTGCATTACTACCAAGGAGCTCGGGACTGTGATGCGATCACTTGGGCAGAACCCTACTGAGGCAGAACTTCAAGATATGATTAATGAAGTTGATGCTGATGGAAATGGGACCATCGATTTTCCTGAATTCCTTAACCTGATGGCGAGGAAGATGAAGGATACTGATTCTGAGGAGGAACTTAAAGAGGCTTTCAGGGTTTTTGACAAGGACCAGAATGGTTTCATATCAGCTGCTGAGCTGCGCCATGTCATGACAAATCTCGGTGAGAAGCTTACAGATGAGGAGGTTGATGAAATGATCCGTGAAGCCGATGTTGATGGTGACGGGCAGATCAACTATGAGGAGTTTGTTAAAGTCATGATGGCCAAGTAACTTTCTAACCAACCATAACGATGAACCAAACATTGATAAAAAAGGGAACAGGGCAGATAGGTTCGCTAAGACTTATATCTCTGAATAGGAACATCCATGTTTTTAAATTATTAGCTTTTGTTGTTGATTTGTATCTGTTTTCGTTTGAATTATTGCGGAACCTTAGTGTCATACCCATTTGCTCTGTTTTTTGTTCAGTAGTCCGGGTTGTCAGTGCTTATCTATTTTTTTTTTTTAATTTTTATGTTTGTGATTGGTTTCATGAACCTGGAACAATTTCCAAGAATCGATGTTTTTCCTAATGGTTTACTGGTCTTTTACGATATATTTCGAATATAAATTAAATTAATTTTTATATATTTTTTAAGATAAGGATATTTTGATAATTTTTTCTTTCAAACGCAATCCTGATTTTTTGCGTTAGGGTGGAAAAAACATTTTTTCGGCAGTTTTAACTCTAAAAAAGCCATATGTTTCACTATTTTTTCGGTGTGAAAGTATTTTTTAACCCCAAACGCAGTAAAGAACGAATCAGAATATTTTCTTCCAACGGCACGAAGTATTCTAAAAACGGTAAATCATGGTATCGGTATTTGTACTTGGCTATTTTGATTATTGTTGTTAATTGAGTTAGTATTGTAAGTTAATTAAATATTAATATTTAAAAATTGATGATAAACTATTGTAATATTCTTAATATGATATATTTATATGTTTTAATTTTATTTTACTTACAATTTAATCTCTTTTTTTCATTTTAATATCATATTTATTTCATGTGTTATTATTAATTAATATCAAAACATAAGTTTCATTGTTTATTATATGTTATTTTTAAATTAACATTTGTGTTTTAAATACGTGGATTTCACATGCATACGGGTGTAATTGAATTTCTAGTATTGATAATGTTGGTGATTGACTTGGTGTCACAAGTTAACTTGGCACTAACTCAAGATTGATAACGGTACCATGATAAACATTTGTAATGCATGCGATTAGTATTCTTAATATTAATTAGTTTCAAATAGACCGGTCATGGGCTGAGTTGGGTCGAGTTCGGATCAAATTGATATAAATTTTAGATCCGTTTTTTACGCTCGTGCTTGGTTCGGCTCGAAAAATGGACCTAAAATTTAGCCCAAGTCTGGTCCAGATTAAAAATACTAAACCCAAGCCTAATTCGATCTACCCGTATTAATTTTTTTAGATTATTTTTATATAAAATAAAATTAAAAATATAATACATCAAATACACTAAAAACATTAAAATAAATGTTTCCCAACAAATTAAAATTACATCAAAAAAATCTTTATACTTAAATAGGGTTTTTTACACAAATGGTATAGAAAAAAAAATACTGAAATAGGATGTCAGAAAAAAAATTTACCAAAATAGGTTACTTTTTCATTGGAGCCTATTAGGTAGGCGCCAATGAATAAAAAATAATATTTTTTTGAATAAAATATTTATTTATATTTTTTTAATAATTTTTTTTAAAAAAATACGAGTCAAAATACGGTCAACGGGTCGGGTGGCGCCTATCAGGTAGGCGCCAATGAAGGTGCCTCACAGAGAGGCGCCAATGAAGGTGCCTCATAGAGAGGCGCCAATGAATATTGTAATTTTGTATTAATATTGTAATTATTTTATAATTAAATTTGTATTTATAGTTTTGGATTAGTATTTTGTATGAATATTGTAATTTTTTATATGAATATTGTAATTATTTTATAATTAAATTTGTATTTATAGTTTTGGATTAATATTTTGTATGAATATTGTAATTTTTATATGAATATTGTAATTTTGTGTTTGTAATTTTGTAATCAAAAAATGAATTCATTAATTTGTTTCAAAAATCAATAAATACTTGTTAAATAAATACAAAATCAAATAAAATTTAATTATATAAAAGTTACATTATATAAAAATTAAATTAGTTAACAACAACTATATGATTAAAAAGTCAGTTATAATTAAACTTTTAATAAAATGATTTTTAATTTTTTATAATTAAACTTTTAATAAGATGATTTTTAATTTTTTATAAACTTTATATGTAAACTCACCAAATATTAAACTAAACACAACAACTTATAGCTTAATCCTAAATTACTAATAAATTAAATTTTAAATAATTACAAACACAAAATTTATAACATAATCCTAAATTACTAACAAATTAATTATAAAATAATTACAATATTCATAAAAATTACAATATTCATATAAAAATTACAATATTCATACAAAATACTAATCCAAAACTATAAATACAAATTTAATTATAAAATAATTACAATATTAATACAAAATTACAATATTCATTGGCGCCTCTCTGAGGCACCTTCATTGGCGCCTCTCATGAGGCACCTTCATTGGCGCCACCGATAGGCGCCACCCGACCCGCTTGACCGTATTTTGACTCGTATTTTTAAAAAATTATTAAAAAATATAAAAATTTATTCAAAAAAATATTATTTTTTACTCATTGGCGCCTACATAATAGGCTCCAATGAAAAAGTAACCTATTTTGGTAAAAAAATTTCGACATCCTATTTCAATATATTTTTTTCTATACCATTTGTGTAAAAAACCCTACTTAAATAACATTAGGATAATTGCAATTTAGCAAGCAAATACTTTTAAAATAGTAGCAAAATTAACAATAAAACAAGAGTTACACAACACTCAAAGAATAACAACAAAATGATAGTAATATAATAGTGAAATGGTAGCAAAACAATAGCGAAACAACAACAAAAAAAACAAATTCGGGCTAAGCTCAGGTAAAAAAATCTTACCCGAGACTTAATCCATTTACAAAATAGGCTTTATTTTTTGTCCATGCCTATTTTTTAGGTCTATATTTTTATCCAAGCCCTCGCGGTCCTTTGGGCCTTAATGAGTAGCTCGACCTATGATCAAGTCTAGTTTTAAACCATACGTTTCATTATTTATTATATGTTATTTTTAAACCAACATCTATGTTTTAAATACATAGTTTCCACATACAAACACTTGTGATAGAATTTCTAGTTATTATTTAAGTCCCTACTGAATTGGTGTCACAAGTCAACTAGGCACCAATACGTTAGGAAAATTACGAAAATGTCATTCTGTAATTACAATAAGTTATATTATTTGAGGGTATCTTAATCTTTTACTTTTTAAAAAAAAAAACCTAATAAAAGATTTACATGTTGTGGGATTTAAACTAGAGGTGAGTAAAACTTGATTCGATTTGAAAAATAAAAAAATCAAATTTCGAGTTAATAAAATTGAGTTATTTACTCTTGGAATAAGCAATTTGAGTTTTGAGTTCAAGTTGAGTTGAATTTTACAATTCGAGTTACTCGAATAATTCAATAATAGATGTGTAAATACCCTTTTGGTCCCTAACAATTTTGAAAATGAGCAAATTGATCACTCTCTCAACAAAATTACAAAAAATTCAAAATATTTATAAAAATTCTTATATATTTTTAAAGAATATATAATTTTTAAAAGATTCTAAAAATATATAAAGGAAGTTAAAAATTTAAAATATTCTAAAATAATAACTTTGGGACCTCAATAAATAAATTATTAAAGTTTATCGTACTAGAGTATCTTATTATTATTATTATTATTATTTTGCTTTGAATTTTTTTCAAATATATATGGTTTCAAATTTATGTGCTCTAACATGGAATTAGTTATCTTGTAACAAAACTTTAATTTGATATGTTTAATTTTTAATTAACTCGATCAATTTCACTCAATTTGTCTTGACTTGAATTTCATTTCACTCGACTCGATTCAAAAAATTTCAAATCGAGTTAGATGATAAAATAGGACTTGTAAACTCAATTAACTCAAAAATTTTCACTTGATTTGATCAAACACTCACCCTTAATTTAAACCTATGGTATATACATTAATAAAATTTTAATTTCACCATTAAACCAAAACTTTATTTTAATGTAATATTTAAATTTTAATTGTATTATGCATATTTTATTATCCCATTAATTTTATATCTATACTCCTATACTATTTATTAAGTGTTTTATTATGGAAATATAATTACGTAATTAAAGTAAGTTATATTATTTGAGGGTAATTTAGTCTTTTATTTAAAAATCAATAAAATATATATATGGTGGGATTTAAACTCAAACCAATTATAGTAGTAAAACCTTTTAATTTACCACTCAATTGAAGCTTTATTTTGATACTTTTGCACATTGCAAAATTTTTATTATTCACATTTTATTATCTCAATCAATTGTGTATATATATATATATATATCTATACTATCTATTAAGTGTTTTACTAAGTTGGTGTCACCTCAACTGGATCACCAACTCAATTAAGAAATATGCATAAGTTGAGATATGAACACAAATTAATTACATTAGTAAAACCTTAATTTACCACTCATCTAAAGTTTTGTTTTAATATTTTTTATACATTTCATTTTTTATTATTATGCACTAATGTATTTAATTGAGTTGATAGCACAAATTAACTCGATAACGACTTAAGATCGATGACAACACCATGATAAACAATTTTAATCTTATTTTTATTTTAACATCGTATATATTTCACGTGTTACTATTAACTAGTTTCAAATCATACGTTTATTATCTATTGCATGTTATTTTTAAATACACTATTTTAAATTTATGGTTTCCATATGCATACGCGTATGACAAGATTTTTAGACATACTATTTATTAAGCTTTTTTATTGAGTTGGTGTTACCCATCAACCGAGTTTCAACTTTGGGAATTACCCTAAATCAAAAAAACTATTTTATTTGCTAAGTTATATGATTTTGTGGATGTTTCTATTTTTTTATAGTTTTATATAGGGGTGAGCAAAACTCGATTCGACTCGAAAAAATCGAAAAAAAATTCGAATTTCGAGTTAAACAAATCGAGTTATTCGAGTTAATCGAGTTATTTGAATTAACTCGAATTTTTTTTTTAATTTCGAGTTCGAATCGAGTTGAGTTTTCGAATTCGAATAACTCGAATAATTCGAATAATTCGAATATCAAACTATAATATTTTACATTTTTACCCCAAACTCCCAAACCTTTTTACTTTTCCCTCAAAACTTTTACTCCTTCCCACTTTCCCCCCAAAACTTTTATCCCCTCCCCTCCCAACCCCCAATCTACCCAAAATCCATTTCCCACCAAAATTTTACTCTCCCATTTATTTTTTCTCAAAATTTTACTCCCAAAAACCCTCAAAACCTTTTATTTTCCCCCAAAATTTTTACTCCCTCCCACTTTTCCTCTAAAACTTTTATTCCCTTCCCATTTCACCTCTCATCTATCCCAAACCCTCCCCCCTCTAATTTTTTTTAAATATTTTCCCTCCAAAATTTTACTCCCCCTATTTACTTTCCCTCAAACTTTTATTCCCAAAACTTTTTTATTTTTCCCCTAAACTTTTACTTCTCACCCTTTACTCTCAAATAAAAAATCAAAATTATCCAAAAAAAATCACTAAACATAAATAGTAATAATTTTATTTATATCTACTATTTATATTATTAAATTAAATTTCACATTTTATATTATTTATATTATTGAATTGTTTAGTCATATTGAATATTTATATTAAAATTGAATTATTAATTATGCCATAAAATATTCGTGTTAAAATTTTATATTGGTATCAATTTCACATTTTATTTTTAAAATAACTTTTATTAAAAATTATATTTTTACATTTAATATATTTTTAATTCTAAAATACATAGTGACAAGAATCAAGATAATTGAAACAACTAAGCAAGCAAATAAGCTAACCAATATATAAAAAATTAATAAATAAATTATGAAGTGATGAAAGTTAATAAAAAATTTGATTAAAGTGGACAAATTTTATTACGATGGGTGACAATGGTTACAAGGACCCAAAATTATTTTTTAAAATTTAATTCGAACAAATATATTCGATTCGATTCGATTCGATTCGAATTCCATCTCACTCGACTCGATTTGAGAAAACTTCAAATAAAGTTAGGATGATAAAATGAGATTCGAAAACTCGATTAACTCGAAAATTTTCGATTCGATTCGATTCGATTCGATTCGATCGAATGCTCACCCCTAATCGCTTCTACTCTAGAATCTAAAGACTTTAACAAAAATTCCATGAGTTGATCTTCCATCAAGTCCAACCTTGTAGTGCGTCCGTCGACTACCTCGAGTGTCTTCCTCATATCCCCCATGGACTCATTGAGATTAACCACTTGATTTTCTAAAGCCAACAACATGTCCCTTGATTGGCAAGCTTTTCTGGCCCTCCCACGAGTCTTCGTTGGCTCAATATGATCTTCTACTCCTTTTGTCATCTCGAACGACACCTTTGAAACATTAGCTCAAATACCTGTTGCCAAGGGGGCTAAAACTTTATTCTCTCAGTCCGTGCGACCTTAGGCAATTTATTGGGTTCAAATCCACCTAAGTCAACCTAACTCTCACAAAGTGAGAATTCTCGATAGAAATTCTTAAGGCACCGAAAATAAAGCGGAAGCAACTCAGAGCGAAAGAGTAACAAAATAACAGAAAATGCCACAAGAAAGCAAAAGCACGCCAAGTGTTTGAGTAAATGCTCTCCATAGTATTCAATTACTATGAAGGATTACAAATAAGGGGGTAGACTTTTATTTATAGTTAAGCTCCCCAAATTCAACAGTGCAGATTGAGTTACACCGACAGTCAAGACTAGAGCCTATCTACAAGATGATAGTCCTTATGGATTTAAACTCTATACATCTTTATCACTTAGGATTTACAATATTTACCCTAATAACTCTAGCTTCACCGGAGTGTTTCACTAGGCCACAAAGGCTTCAAGTAGATGGGCTTCTCCATATGTTCCATGAGTTGGGTCAGTTCAAGCGGGTCAAATAAGCCTCATTTAATCAGTTGACCTCCATGGGACGCTCTTTGCGCATTCGTCATGAGTCTTGATCTACGGCCCGTGACACTAGTTCAAAGCCCGTGACCATCGCACCAAATGCATCTAATGGAGGTCTATTACTTAGATGGGGATCATTTGGCCTACGAGAACTGGTCCGATTCAAAGAGCTATTGGACAAGCCTATCATATTGAAGCCTAGTTGGCCCGATAATGAAGAGATGTCAACTTAGGCTAATATGGTAACTAATCTTAGAAGATAGAAGGAATCATATCTTGTAAAGATTAGATTAGATTTGATAAGGCTTATCTTGTAAATCCCTAAAATTAAAGGATATGGTTAAATCTCATCCGTTGATGTAAATGTATCTTGACCGTCGGTTTTGGGGGAGCTCAACTATAAATAGAGAGCCTCCCCCTCAGTTGTACTCACTCCATTCATTGTTTCATTATTTTTTGTGAATAAGAGAAATAGAGAGCATTTACTCAAACACTTTGCGAGCGTTCTTTCTGTTGTTCTTTGTTGTTCTTCTTTTGGCATAAATCGCTTCCGCTCTTCAATTTGGTGCCTTGGAGGAGTTCTAAAAGAATCCTCACTTGAGTTAAGGCTGACTTGGGCGAGTTTGGACGAACAGATCGCCTAAGGCGGCACAGATTGCGAGACAAAAGGTCTAGTCCCGTGACACTAGTACGTAGTGCAAAAAAAAAAAATCTAAATAAAAAAAATTGAAGTAGATCATAAAATAGTATTTTTAAAATTTTCTGCTGACGAAAGAAAATAATTTCCAGCTTTCACCAAATCTTATGCTGTGGAGAATACTATCATTATTATCAGTTTGAAATGTTTACTTCTGTAGGATTAAGACAATTTTCAACCACATTCAAATATGAATCTAAAAAGTGGGATAACCCTCCCAAATTCTAATTCCTTCCTAATCAAAGAAATATGTATCATTTTAACAAAAAAACACTGAATATTATTTGCCCGACTATGGGAAGATGTTACGCATCCTGTTAACTCAGTTACTACTAGCCAACTGGGTCCGGATGAGCTTGGCAGCAGCTACCATGTTGCGAAGAGCAGGCTCAACTTCAGAGTATTTGCGTGTCTTGAGACCGCAATCGGGATTGATCCACAGAACCCTGTTATCTAGGACTGCAAGCATCTTGTTGATGCGATCGGCAAGTTCTTCTGTAGATGGGATCCTAGGAGAATGAATGTCATACACACCAGGACCGATACCGGCTTCATATTTGACTCCCTCATGAAAGACAGATAGAAGCTTTTCATCTGATCTTGAATTCTCGATAGTGATCACATCAGCATCCATATTTATAATCGAATTAATGATGTCGTTGAAGTTTGAGTAGCACATGTGGGTGTGAATCTATCCAAATATGTTTGCAGTATCATGTTCAGTAAACAAATCCAAGCATTTTATCTCATGCACATTAAATTTTATGCAGCAAAATTCCATATTCAATCCTATTAACAAATGCCACTACGGTTCTACAAAGGAAAGTCAAATACCAATTCAGTTCTTTCATTCCAAAGCTTTTTCGCTTTCAGGGAAGAAAAAAAGGAGAAAGAAAGAAATCGTTGGTTTCTCTGAAGAATTTCAGTGTTCTAGAAGCTTTGACAATTAACAAAATTTTCGTGTTACTTCCAGGGATTAGAAATGTTTAAAATACCAATGACATAAAATGGATAAGGTTTAAGAAACTAGTTCACTAAAGGCTCAGTACTAAAGAAAAGGTTAGGGATAAAGAAACCTGAGTAGTGTTTCTGACGCCACAGTTAGTAATCCGGAAGGATTGAACGGCCCATTCCAGATAGAAAGGCTGCTCAGATTTCCTAAGAGGTAAACCTTCTCTTAATGCAGCTTCATCAATCTGGATAATATTAATGCCAGCTCTCTCAAGATCCTCGACCTCATCCCTAATGGCTAAGGCAATCTGGTAGCATGTTTCATGCCTAAAAACAGGCAACAATTCTGAATTAAAGGAAATAAAATTTCACATTATCAACAATGTTGGATTTACTGACCTATTCTGGTCGTTTCTCACAAAGGACCAGTTCAGAATCGTAACTGGGCCAGTAAGCATTCCCTTCATAGGTCGTCTAGTCATACTCTGGGCTGTTGAAGACCAAAAGACAGTCATGGCTCTGGGGCGGCTCACATCACCATAAATAATAGGAGGCTTGACACAACGGGATCCATATGACTGAACCCACCCATTCACAGTAAAGGCAAAACCGGATAATTGCTCACCAAAGTACTCGACCATGTCATTTCTCTGCATTGATAAAGTAGATTTGCAAATCAAAATGACAAGTTTGGACTTGATTCCCATGAGAAGGTTAAAGCCTAGGCATACCTTACCCTCATAATCATGATAAAAACTCACCTCTGGCTCACCATGCACCAAAACATCAATGCCAAGCTCTTCCTGGAGCTTGACAACTTTGCTAATTTCCTCCTTCATGGCATTGACATAATCATATTCAGTGATCCTACAAGTACATGGCAAAACAAGCAGGCTAAATATGCAACAAAAACAAAGACTTGAAAAGCAACATAGACTAAGAGCAAATAATCTCACTTTTTAGCCTTGTACTCACGACGCACTTTTCTAAGTCCTATGGTTTGGGGGAAAGATCCAATAGTGGTGGTAGGAAGAACTGGTAAATTCAACTTCTTCTGCTGAGCAGCCAGTCTAGCACTTACACTTGTCGCACGACGATGATCAGAGTCCTTCAAGGCAACAACCTATTAAGAAAGGAGTGATATGTAAGTGATGGAAGGTCGATTAGATCATTGCAGAAATGAATGACAATGACTTTCTGGGGAAACAACATACAGCCCTCTGCACATTCTCATTTCTCACTCTAGGAGAGGATCTTCTTGAAGCATGAGATGTAGCATTGGAAGCAAAAAATGCCTGCAAAAATGATAACCAAAAAATATGATGCTAGAGCATATCACCAGAAATATTTATAGATCATAGACAACATATTTCAAAGTTATAGGCTGTCTGCCTTGTCAATTGACCATCAAGAGAAGAAAAAAAAGAGGTAGAGAAAGGTGCAAGCCTGTGGGTTGAAAGTCATCAATGGCTAAAACATATGTTTTCCATATCAATAATTGTTGATCAACAACACTTGCAAAAGTTAGCATTTACCCACCAAAACAAGAAAGAAATACCTGATCCTTCTGCCCAACCAATGCCCTGGCCAAGGCATTTACTTCAACTACTTTTTGTGCAGCAAATGCAAGCCAGGACTTGATTTCTTTGTCCAACTTTGTTTCATTCACAAGGTCCACCGCAGTGTGGAGAAGAGAGCATGATGTAGACACCACAACTTTATCTGTTGGAGAACAAAACAAAAATTGTTCTTAACTTTCAGTAATTTGCATACTAAAATTCCAGGTAGAAAGAACGTAGGAATTCCTAAATACCTTTTCCAACAATACCCTCAAGAACCTGCAGTATACAAAGTGAAGCAGCAAGATCATTAGCCCAAATGTTTCTTCCGTCAACCACTCCAGCAAACAAGTATTTATCAGAAGGAAATCCACTCTTTAAAAAGTTAAGTGTTCTTGTTCCACGAACTAAATCAAATCCAAAGCCAGCTACATTCTTTAGTGAAGTAAGTGCTTTGTATGTCTGGATGGGGACATCGGCAAAGTAAGTTTCAATGAGAATATTCACACCAGAAAACGATGATTCTAGCTCAGAGTAAGCATTTGTAAAAGTTTGCAGTTGAAGCGCCTCGAGATCCAACACAAGGGAGGGTTCATCAAACTGAATCCACGTTGCACCAGCTGCCTTTAATTCAGCAACAACTTCCCTGTCAGGTAACATTTGTTAGAAAGCTCTTAAGACAGTCTGCCAGCAATCAGTAAAGCTTAGCCCAATAATTTGCAGATTAACCAAGGGCAAGCAAACATATTTGTGCCTTACTTGTAAATAGGAATGATCTTCTCAACTAAAGAAAGAAGAGAGAAGGATTTATCCACGCCCTTTGCTGGTTTTGATAACAATAAGTAAGATAAAGGGCCTATAAGGACAGGGACAGTGTCAAGTCCAAGCTGCACGTCAAAAATGAAAGAAAAGTTAGCAATTCAATATGCATAATTAGGTAGGGAATTTAAATTTTCCAACACCATCGGTTAAGTGAAAAAGAAACCCTAAAAGCATCTTGTCGAAATGAATTTACAATTTCCCCAACTAAAATACTTCAGTCCTAAGAGGACATTATCATTTGTAGATATGGATGCTATGACGGGGCTAAAATAATAATTCTCTTAAAACACAATTCTCATCTGCACAGCTGACACCATAATAGTAAAGCCATGAGGCCTGGATCAATAGGTATCAATTTCATTCTGACATATGGAATCCATTAAAAACTTAGGCTTCAAGCATGTAAAAGATGCATATGAACAAATGGATTTATGCAAAGTATGTTGTAGCTACTTCATCTTCTTGTCTTGATGGGACTTGTTCATTTACTCTTAATTTCTTATACCATAGAGCCTCCACGCTACAAAAGTCTAGAGGGTTAAAAAACAAAATTGACTCACAGATATAGGATGTCCCTGGTGCACTCTTTTTTATAATAAATCGACTCTCAAAAAATTTATACATGCCTTAGCATTTTTTAGAAAGAAAATAATGTAGCATTCCTTCAATAGTTAGTGGTGGTGTTACTATGATGCGAGCAAAAAAAGATGCAAATTTGACTGCTTAGGGATAATGAACTGAAACAAAAAAAAAAAATTGAATATCAGAAATTCCCTCTTAACTAAACAAATACTGCTAAAGAAAAAGCTAAAGAGCGAAAAAGGAAAAGGTTAGAATGAGAAAGTAGCAAACTCACAGCTTTGGCCTCCTTGTATTCCTCAACAGCCTTATGAGATGCATAGGAGAACTTGACATCGGGCCCCAATTCCGGGACAATATAGTGACTTCAAAATGAAAAGTACCATTAATATCAAGTAAAATGAGATTATTTTTCGAAAATTACTAGCTATAAAGTATTCTCACTTACTAATTGGTATCGAACCACTTAGTCATTTCCATAGCAGGCACAGAGGCATTACCCCTAGCCATTGAGAAATAAACATCAAAACCAATCTCACCACCATTCCAACCATATCTAGGAGGGACTGCACCTAGCATTGCTGTGGTGTCCAAAACGTGATCATAGTATGAAAATGTGTTGCTAGGAATATACTTGATTCCAACCTCAGCCATTTGCTTCCAGATGGAGAACCTGAGATCGGCTGCCACCTGCTTCAATTCCTCGGCACTGCTTTTACCTTCCCAGAAAGATTCCAATGCAAACTTTAACTCCCTCTTGGGTCCGATTCGAGGGTAACCGACAATGTGGGATGTCATTGCTCTGTTTCAGTAAAACAGAGTTACCATATATCGTTAGGATTTCAATTAAACCAAAAGAAAAGATCTTCACAAGTAAAACTACATTTAAATTTTTATTGAAACAAACAAATCCAGTCGAAATTAAGATTCTTTTCTTTAATCAATGGTACAATTGTGGGATAGATATTAAAATTCAACTGTTTCACTTGGGAGATACCAACATCTATTATTACCCCAAATACTCAGGTGCTGGTTATAGTTGAGTTTTATTGGTCAAGAGCAATGATTGGAAGTAGCAGACATTAACGTTGAAATTCAAATGCAAAATAAAATAATAATAATGTATGACAAAAAAAAAGAAAAAAAAATAAACAGAAACGAATTAGGGAAAAAAAAAACTCACTTGCTTATCTGTTTGGTTACTAAGAAATAGCATGAATGGAAATGAAATGAAAAGAGAATCAGCACTGATTGTGTCAAATTATAAACATTGTTTGAGATCCTAAAAACAAGGAATTTCTAAACGGTTTGTTAACTTTTCCTTTTTCAAATTCCGCTAGACCGAACCACAAAAACCTCAAAAATTTACATTTTTTTTGGCTCTTATTATTTTTGCTTCTAAACTCAAAAAAAAAGAAAAGAGAAAAGAGGAAAGGAAGTTACCTAATAGAGAAAGAAGGGAGGGAGAAGCGTGGCGGAGGGGTAATGGAGAAACGAGACAGAGAAGAGAAGGGAGAGAGAGAGTGAAGCAGAGAGAGTTGGGTCATTTATACTTTCTTCCTTTGCCTTGCTACTCTATTCTCCCTCCGCTTCTTTTGTACTCCCCCACCCCCCTCCGTTAGGCACGGTGACTAATATTAACTTTATTAATTGGATATTATAATATTCCCTCATATTTTTACAAATAAATAAATAAATTCAGGCTTTTGTATTTACTAATAGATAAATTGTATTTTATCTTTACAAATAAATAAATAAATTAGTCCAATAAGTTAGATCGAAAAGTAAATTAGTTATTTTATTAAAATTTCTTTCATTTTTACTGTAAATTCTTGACATGGTTGATGAAATAATCGATAATAACTCATTATAATGTGACAATATTTTAAAAATCTTTAAATAAATATTTTTTATAATCATTTAAAACTTACCTTTAGGATAAACTTGGATAAATGATTGTCCAAGATAACCATTTGTCTAGATTCATCATGAATATAAAATTTTAAATTATTATAAAAATAATCATTTGTTCAACTCGTCATGGACATGAATTTTCAAATAATTATAAAATATATATTTAAAAATAATTAATAATTATAATAAATTATAAAATAATTAAAACAACTTCTAGAATGAATTTAAAATTAATGTTTAATAATTATAAATATAATAATAAAATTTTTAAAAATATTAATAATTATATTTTTTAATTTTAAAATTTATAAAAAAATATATAAGGACATATATTATGTTTAAAGAATTCAAATATATATATACATATATTCTTTTAATCGAATTAATATTTTTAGTTAATTAAATTGATGTTCTTATTTTATTAATTTATTATAATTTAAATATATATACGCAAATATATACAATAGTAACATTTCATATTAATTTTTATTATTAATTTTAAATTTTTTAAAATTATAATTTTAAATAATTTTTATATATTATTATAATTATTTAAGAAATCACTCAATAACGAACCTAGACAAATGGTTGTCAAGTATTATTTGAACTTGGACATCCAAGTTCATTCTAGACTCTGCTTTTAATAATTCCAATATATTTACAGTGTGTTTGGTTCAGCGTAATAGGTAATCCATTACGCCCCGATTAAGCGCCTATTACATTACCGACCTATTCCGGCGTTTGGTTCGCTGTAATAGGTATTACGCGCGTATTACAATACCGACCTAATCCCCAAATTCTCTGTTTTTCTATTCCCTTCCCAAATCGAGGATTACCCATTACGTCCGGCTTCCCTTTCCAAGTCTCTGTTTTACCCTCCCTCCCTACCCGACCCTCTCCTTTTTCTGTCCTCATCATTTCTCCTCGTCTGCCTTTACCGATTCTCTCTCTCGATCATTTTTTCCCTTTCATTTGTTGCAGCACGTTTGAAAGCCACTGCTTCATTTTTTCTCTCGGTCTCGGCGTGAGGTATGAATCTTGGTGTTCATTTTTCAGGTCTGGTTCCTTTTCGGTTTCTTGGTGTTAATTCCCTTTTCTTTTTATTTGGTGTTCAAATCCATCACTGCCAAGTGGCTTCTGGGATTCAAAAATCCAACTATTCTGGGTTTATTTTGTGTTTGCTTCATGAACTTGGATTTTAATCGAGAATTTCTCTGTGTATGTTTGTAGTGGAAATATACAATAGAGGGTGTATTTATACATGAATAAATCCCTAATTTTTTTTCTATTTACAACGTGATAATATTAATGAGCTCATTAAGATAGTCGAAATGCTAGAAGAGCTCATCAAGATAGCATCATTAAGCTGGTTATAGTTGGAGTAATGAACCAGGGATTTTATCTTGCTGGAAAATAAGTATTGAAAGACCTAATAGTATAAACATGGTTACAATTGTGTGCACCTGTGGGAATAAGGTTAAATTGAGTGTTTCTTGAGAAGAATGAGTGAACCCAACCCTATAATACATTGTAGTCAGTGTGTTTTTTTCTTCCTTTCTATGTGAAACCGAGGGGGATACTTAGTATTGCGGTGATAATGAAAGCGTGAATGTCTTGGATGTTTTTTCTTAGGGAAGGTCAGAATGAAGCATTGAATGAGAGAATCGAGTCCACAGTTGGGAATTTTTGAGTGTTGTTGGAAGGTTGCGGGTTGAGCAACAAAAGCAAGTGCAGGATTTCCGTAAACGATTTTGTTCTTGAATCTAATCCTTGATAAATTCATGATTCATGTCATGGCCCTTTCTTTTGGGGGGGGGGTGTTCACTTTTGCTGGGTTTATTTCATAGCTCTTGGAATAGCTTATTTGGTAATGCACAAACGCCACCAGTGGAGAGTTTTATGAATTTGAAATTTGGCTCTAATACACTTCGTCGTTGCTTGACCATTACGTGTGTTTCGAATCCTAATGTTATGGTGCCCAAAGTGATTGGTTCTATTGCTTACAAACCAAACCTTACTGGAAAAATAACAATAATTTGAAGGTATTTAAATGGGAGGAGTTAAAGGTTTTCTTTTCTTTTCTTGACATATGTTCTTGGGAGCCTTACGAAATTGCAGTCATCATTTGTTTTAAATGCCTTCTTTTGATGCTGGTATTATTTTTGCTTCATTTACAATAGGAAGAGCTAATGTAAGAGACCCTTTTCTTTCTTTTGAGGAAAATTATGGCGTTCAGTGTTTTCAAATATACTGTATCAATGGCATTTCCAGTAACCAACCCTCTCTCTTAACCTCATCATGAACTGCATGGCCATAGTTTCACACCAACTTAAATTCTAGCAAGTTGTATTATCTGAATTCCATTTCTAGTTAGTTATTGGAGGCTCAAGCTAGAATTCAACTTTACATCTACTACAGCATTTTTGAAACTGACCTTTGTCGGTTTACATAGGGATGTACCATTATTTTCGAGTAAATGCAATAACAAATTGGCCATCAGGATCTTTTCTTCTTTTGTTGGAATTGAAATCGTTCATCTGCAAATTTGCTGCATTTTACTACTCCATTTTGATGATTTATTAAAATATGACATCCCCTTTAATTCATGCACACAGGAAGAGGTATTGGAAAGAGCAAAAAGAGCCAAAGAGCAAGCGGCACGCGAGGAATTGGAGGCACAAAGGCTAATTCCAAAGTCTACTTCCCTAAGTACATCTATGGGCAAGGAAAGCATCAAACAATGGGGTCTGCAGCTAAAGCTTCCCTCAACGCCAATAACGGAGTTTCTACAACCCCATCCTCCTATAATCCCCCAACCTGCTGCTGCTAATACGGACCTCGGGCACGATACTAAAAGGAATAGTGCCAAGTATCTCTATTTGTATTTCACACTTTTCATCCGATACAATTACCAAATAAATATAATATCCAGGTGTTTAATCCCCATTATCCTTTTGTTTGAATCTATTTCGCTCCCTTTATATTCAACAAAAAAATAACTTTCGTGTTTATACGTTCGTGTTCTTAAAAGTATGTAAGCATTCATTAAATAACATTTTAACAAGTGACAGCATTGAAAGGAATTACATCGATTAAACAAAATTTCTGATCCTGCATGGATCCAACACCTTCAGTGTCTGCATAAAATTTTCTAGGTATGTCTAGTTCTCATCACTCATCAACTTCAACACCTGACATTGGAACTCCTCCACTAGTTTTGCTCCTTTCCCTTAACATAATCCACACCAAAGTCATGATTATCATCATCATCATCCATAGCTTCATCCCATGAGGTTAATTTATTTTTGGCTTTTTTCCTTCTCTTATTCTCAGCTCTTTTCATCTTTGTGTTCAAGATGCCTTCTATCTGCATACTTCTCATTTTGCTCGCTTGTGGCGATTTTGACTTTGCCTTTTCAAAGATCTTCTTCTTGAAGCCATCCGCTCATCATTACCACCATTACGGATGTATCTTCTTGCTTTTCATCACCTTCAATTGATTGCAAGGGTTGGGCATTATCCTGTGGTGCGCAAATATCCAACAGATTTATATAACACCATTAGTTCAAGCTATTCCATCTATTAACATGCAAAACTAAGATTAAACCACAAAAGTGTCCTCAAAGAGCAATTATAAATTATCTTATATGAATTCATATAAGAATATTTTATTATTAAGAATTTTATGAAATTATATATCATTATTAAATTATATTTAATATTAATTATTTTAAATTGTATAAATTCATATAAGAAAATTTATTATGAAGAATTTTATGAAATTATATATTATTATTAAATTATATGTAATAATAATTATTTTAAATTATACAAATTCATATAAGATAATTTATTAGTTATAATTATTTTAAATTTTATTAAGTCATATATTTTAATTAAAATATATTTAATATTAATTATTTCAAATTATCTTTTATAGTATCATATATTATGATTTGAGTAAATTCATATAAGAATATTAATTATTAAGAATTTTATTAAATTCATGATATTTTAATTATAATATATTTAATAATAATTATGTTAATTTATATTTTATAGTATCATATATTATGATTTGAGTAAATTCATATAAGAATATTGATTATTAAGAATTTTATTAAATTATATATTTTAATTAAAATATATTTAATAATAATTATGTTTAAATATGATTAAATTATTTATTATTGATAATAATAATCTTATTAAAATTTAAATAACAATAACAATAATCATTTACCAAAACAAATTTCGCTAAGGGTATTCTAGTCATTTTAGTTTTTTCATTATGCTATTACACCTCTATTACACTCAACCAAACACAGGATTACTATTACGCCTCTATTCCATTACATTCAACAAAACAGTTGATTTGCTATTACACAGCTTTTCCATTACACCTCTATTCCATTACACCTCTAATCCAATACAGCGAACCAAACGTGCTGTTATAATTTTAAATGTTTTTTTCATATTCTTTATAATTATTTAAAAAAATCATGTCTAGAATGAAACCGGACAAATTTTATTTATTTTTAAGATTTTTCTATTTTTTAAATATTTGATGATGTGGCAAAATGCCACATTAACTTAAGGTGTATGTGGCAAGTCATGTGTCACTATTTGGTTGGTCCATCAACCATGTCATCAATTAATAGTAGAAGTGGATGGAACTTTTAATAAAATAACTGGTTTAATATTTGATCTAATATACAAGGACTAATTTGTCCATTTTTTTAATAGAGAAGACAAAATGCAATCTAACTCCTAATACAATGTCCTCCATGGTACTTTCACCTATTAACTTCATATATGCAAGATTACGGCACACCTACAATGTGGGTAAAAAGTTTATGTAACAATTTTTTAAAAATGATGATATAATAACTAAATATGACTTTAGTTAAAATGGTAATGTGGAAATGATAAAAATCATAATATATTGGGTTTGAATTTTATCATGCACAAGTATTTATTTTAGATTTTGCATGAAATGACAAAACTACTCTCAAAATAATATTTATTATTTTGTAAAAATAATGTATTTTGATAATTTTAAAATTGAATTAAAACTCGATTAATAAATTACAACAAATCAATCAAAATTAATTTTTCACAACCATCAAATTTCTCTTCATTAAATTTTCAATTGAAGATGGTGTTGTATTGAGGATTAAAACCCTTGACTGCATTAGCAAATTGAACTTCAACTTGAACTTACACAAGTTATTTTTCATTAGATTAGTGTTATGGGGTTAGAACTTTAGTCTCGCAAATCGCACGGTTTTAGGTTATTCTTTAGCTTCAAATATGCCTAAGTCAGTTTTGCTCTCGAAAGTGAGAATTCGCAAAGAAAATTTTCTAAGGCATCGAAATAAAGCGGAAGTAAACTCAAAAATAAGAAGCAACGAAAGAACTAAAAAACATACAAGAAAGCAATGCACACAAGGTGTTTAAATAAGTGCTCTCAAATATATTCAATAACTATTAATGAAATGATTACAAATGAGTGGAAGGCCTCTATTTATGGTTGAGCTCCTCCAAATCTAACTGTATAGTTTAAATATATTTGCAAGAAGAGAGTCTTAAGATATTTAAACTCTATATAATTTTTCAATATTTTTTTTTGTCAATTTGGCCTTTATTCATTTAAATTTGACCACTAACCTTTTAAAAAGAGTCGAATTGTTATTTTTTTTAACAAAGATACTTATCAAAAGGTTAAAATTTTAAACATGACAATCTACGTGTAATTCAAAGTTTTTAGAACTAGACCAGTAGTCGAATCGATCAGGCCAACGGTAAAATCGATTCATAAGGTTTGATTAAAAATCGATAAAAATTCATTAAAAAAACACGGTTCAACTAGTTCAACCAATTTTTTAGCTTGGTTCAATCGGTTTGTATCAGTTCACAGGTCAACCTCCCTAATGCCTCTCTATGGACTGGTACCTTAGCCAGTTCTTGTTCCAACCAATTCAACCAATTGGTCTAATCCAATTCAAACAACCATAGTGCAATTCATGCTATTTGTTGAATTTTATTATAATTTCTTTTTGAATTTTTTATACTTTTAAATATTTTATAATTTTTAAAATTATTTGTTGACGTAACATATAAGACAAATAATATCGAGTCAATATGAAGTTCATGTAGATTGCCACAGGTTGCCATGCCAACATTATTAAAAAAATGTTTTAGTTAGCATTACCGATAAAAAAAAGTGTAACACCCTACACCTGACTCGATCATCGAGTCCGAGCTACACTATGCCGCATTTGTGGTCGGAGCAACTATGATCAAAATAAACACAATTTAAGCCTTTTAGCATTCAAATACAAGCATTATAAACAAAAAAATATGATAAATAAATATTCTCTAGTTTTGTATAAGCTTACAAACGCTTTAATGTTATCTCGTAATCGAATCAGGACTAAATTGTGAAAATTTTAAATTACAAGGTAGACATCTCGATGTAAGAGAGTTCCTCCCTGCGACGTGACATACTGACTTAGTTTCGTCATGACGACGGGGTTCCTCGTTGTGCCATGGCCTGGACTTCAACCCTCATCGTGACAACATGTGTTTTACGTTGCGACGTCACATATTGTTTCTGCAATTTCTAAGTGTAAAACCTGTAATTTTAAATGCATCAATGCATAATCAAACTTTTACCTTATTTTGACCAAATAAACAGTACCTATAAGTTCCATAATAAGTCATAACACTTTCTATTCACAGAAATATCACTTTTTAAGCATCAAATAATTCCAATCATCCAATCATTCTTATCAACTTACCTAATTTCATGACATATTAGATGGAAACATATACACATTCATCACATTATAATCATATTACCATTTCATGTATCATACCCTAATCAAACTGGCAAATCTAAGTTGCACATATATATAAATAACAAACATATAACGCTTTTAAAACACTTAATTCAATAAGATTCAGCCTATTAGGTACATGCCAGCTAACAACAAAAACAAAAAGCGAACAAACATTTCTGAGTCTGGGATAAAATATTGGATGCTGAAATTGATACTCGTGAATTTTGAATTGAACCTAACCAACTATAACACCCCGAATTCTAGGCTAGAGGTTCTAAGGTTTGTGGTTAGGGTCAGTGAGTAAGTTGTGCTATTGTGTTTAGTTGCGCGTTTAAGGATAGAACGAGCCTACTGGTCTGGTGGTTGGTAGTGTGTTAGTGTTCCTTTGGGTCCCGGGTTTAAGTCTTTAAGAGTGTTTTGAGAGACCATTTTTATTTTGTTTTAAAGGTTTAGGTAACTATATTCTTTACTGAGTGTTTATTATTATGATTATTTTTATTTTCTTTTGGACGTTCTCCTCTTGCTTTTTCTTTTGTTTTCTTTTTGTTTATTCTTCTTTTCTTTTTTGAAAAGGATGGTGTTGTGGTTTTCGAAGAGCTTCGCTTTCTTGGTCATCGAGTTGGGATTTGGACGTCTCTGATTACAAATTAGGTATGGGTTTCAAAACTTTTTAATTTTACTTGTGAATTGTAAGTTTGACTTTGGTGGAATGCGGCAATCTATGTGCCTTTTGGAAATTGGTTATCGATGTTCGGTAATATCGATTGAGGGTCGATTTAGTGACCGAAAAACTCAATTTTCAAACTATTTGAGGGTGGTTTCGTGACCACACAAGTGGCCACACGGGCATGTGCCCCCACACAGGCGGTTCATACGGCCGTGTACAGTTAGGAATTAGGGTTTTCGATAAAATTTGGTGTCACACGGCCTGGCCACACGGTCGGGTGGTTGATTTAGGGATTTTTATCGATTTTCGCACAGTCGTGTCCCCTGGGCACACGGGCGTGTGTGTTTGGGAATCAGGGATTTAGTGATTTGGTGCCACACGGTCGTATGACTAATTTGGGGATTTAGGGATCCCACATGGGCGTGTGAGACCCTCACACGGCCGTGTCTACCCTGTCCTCTATTTTAGCACAAATGGACAGAGAGTTACATGGCATGTTCACATAGCCATGTCCCTGGCCCACACGGGCATGTGCCTCCTCCTATACGGGAGTGGTGATCCCCCACACGGGTGTGTTGACCTCTACTTGGTCTAGGCATTTCCACACGGCCAGAGCACACGGCCGTGTGGTCCTAAGTCATCAACTTTAGTTCTGTGTATGCTTTTTATCTGAAAATGTGTGTGTTCCGGCCCTTAGTTAGGCTTTAGTGAGGGTAGTTAAGACTCTGATCTGGGCTTCAGCTTATGTGTTATTTGTGACTGTTATGTGAGATGTCTGATCCTGAACCCGGTTAGCTGGATGTGTGTGCATATCTATTTCTGTCTGACTGTCTGTCGATGTGTTCATTGTTTCTGTGAGGGTGTAAGCATACATGCACTTGCATAAAGAAATTTTGGGGTTGGTTACGAAGAGAAGGAAGAATGATTCTGATATGATCTGGCAGTTTTTCTGCAACTTATTCGTACAGCGATTTGCCGCATTGTACCGCACGTATGTCAGCTTTACTACGTACCATTATTTGATATGGCAGTTTTAACTACAACATGTATATATAGCGGATTATCGCATTGCACTGTACTACATATACGCCAGCCCTGCTGCGTATTAATATCTGAGTGGCTTAGTCCACATATATGGTGTGTAGGGTTGAATGAGCTTTTCGAGGTCCTATGTGGTGTGTTTCGTTGGATGAGCTTAAACAACTCTTTTAGGGTGTGATTGGGGGATGGAGAGGTGTTTTGGCTGGATAGGTGGGTTTTTATTACCTGACTGCATTCATACGCATCTGTTTGAATGTTCTGGGTGTAAGATTATCTGACTATTTTCTGTCTGATTGAATAACACTTGTGACTGAGTGTTTGTGTCTTGGTGTGCTTGAGTTGTTTCGTTTTGTTGGGACATTGGTTCCAAGTTTACTTTCTGACTCTGTGTATATCTCTAAGTCTGTTTCGCTATTGAAGTGAGTTTCGTAAATCTGTTATTAGTCTCGTATCGAACTCACACTGAGCTCGTGTAGCTCACCCCTCCTTAGCGTTTCCCTTTTCAGGTACACTTCCGTTTTTTGTAGCTCGGACTCGGCATGCTGGAGGTTTCAGAAGCGTCACATTTTTTTTAAACTGGTTAATAAAGTATTTTCTATAAATCTGAGTTTTATGTAAATAATTTTGGACTGTAAGTTCTATTTTAAATACTGTGGTATGAAATTTTGTGTTAAATGCAAATAGACGTTATTTGGTTTGAACAAATGTATTTTGGAATATCGAGTTTTGATAACTGAGAATTTTTACGTAACCTAAATACTGTAATTTTTTTCGGGTTGTTTTGTAAAATTTTCCTACGATCACTTCGGTGATCAATGTAACCTTCAAGATTCGGTCCAAACTTCTAGGCCGGGTTTTGAGGCGTTACACCAGCGCAGAGAAAACAAACCGTATGTTGAGCAACACACTCAATGGTAAATCCTATGATACGAGTTAACATAAACATAATTATGCAATGCACATAATTTAATTTAATTCCATTCAAAATCAAATTTCGTACTATTTTCATTAATTACATCAAATTCCAATAAATCATGCTTACTCCTATCTTAATCACCTAATCAAATGTATATTCATGCTAGTTATTCAATTCCATTCACAATTTTCATTCACAATTCTAATTATCACCATGGTAACTAAGCTTATCAAACATATAAAAAATATGATTACAATCCTTTAGTATACTTTACTTATTCACATATGCCCAATTTCAAGTATCGTATCAACAATTCTGAGTCTATAGCTTGGTCTTATTCAAGTAGCCCTTGGGCTTATTTTCAACTCAATTCATACGGCATCATATTTCACATTTCCATTTCATTTCATTCCACAATCATTTCAACAATTCATTTATTTTTAACCCTATTAACTATACACAGACTCGGTACGGATATACAGGCCTATCACCCCGAGTTGCCCGACAACAATGTTTATCTCAACTTAATTAATTTGTTATCTCGGGTTGCCCGGAAACGATGACTCAAGCATAATGTCTACCACCATGGATTTCCCGACAATGATGGTTTTACTCAGTACTCTGACCCTATTGCATGCCAACTATATCCGACACAGTCCGAACAACTAATAAGGTAACCAATTTCCGTTTCATTACATATAGATCAAATCACGTTCTTTTATTATCACTTTATCATCAAACTATTAATTTATCATATATCACTACATGTTTCAATTCAATTTCATACCAAATATCTATTACCAATCAAATTCATAAATTTTTATTTTATTCAACTTAGTCCTTAACTCGATAAGTAATCTCAAATATACCAAATCAGCTTAAATAGTCATCACTGACTTACCTCAATGATGTATGATGTAAAATATGAAAATGCAACAATTAAATGGGTCTTGAATCATAGAAATACAAATCATAAATTTCAAGCTAATCGTCAACGATAGAGGTGCTCATGGGTCAGGTCGGGCCCAACCAAAATTTTAGGCCCGTTTGATAGGCATGGGCCCAACCCGACTTGAAAAATGGGCCTAAAATTTTACCCAAGCTCGACCCATATAAAAATGTTAAAACCCGGGCTCGACCCAAATTAATTTTTTATATTATTTTTTATATAAAATTTCTTTTAAAATATAATACATCAAAATACTAAAAACATTAAAATAAATGTTTCCCAATAAATTGAAAATAAATTTTTAAAAAATATGTATACTTAAATAACACTAAGATATGTGCAATTTAACAAGCAAATGCCTCTAAAATAATAATAAAATTAACAATAAAACAAGAGTTATACAATAACAACAAAATAGTAGCAACATAATAGTGAAAAAACAACAAGAAAATAGAAAAAAAAAAGAGAGTAAAAAACAGAAACAAAAAATTGCAGTTTTTTTTTACATATTTGGGTCGGGCCGAAAAGACCTTAGGCCAGACCTATTTTCTAAATAGGTCTTATTTTTTCTAAAGCCCATATTTTAGGCCTGTGTTTTTACCCAAACCTTTCCACTTTTCGGGTAAGCCTTTGGGACAGGTTGGGTGGTCCGACCCATGAGCAGTTCCAGTCAACGACTTTGGATTTTCCTTTCCCTCTCGACGAATCTGAGTCGATGTTTGCTACGGATTAACATAAAACATATAGTACTATCAATAATCATCCAATTCATAATCAATTATCAATTTATAAAAAAATTAATTTATTCAATTTAGTCCCTAAAACCGAGACTAACATAACTTCTAAATTAAAGATTCAAATTGAATCCCGATTTCACTATTACTGATTAGGGACCTCCTATTTCTTATTTTTACAGCCAATTTTACATTTTATTTAGTTTGGTCCCTAATGTACAAAATTATCAATTAAGCTTTACAATTTAGTCCTTTTTCACATCTAAGCTTAAAATCTATCTACTTAACAGCTAAAAATTCAAGAACTCAACAATGGAAACTTCCTAAAACTTTAAAAGTTTTGCAAATTGGTACATGGACTAGCTAAATCAAGCTCCCATGACCTCAAATCTATAAAAATTACAAGAAAATGACTAAATTGCACTTACCAAATTAGGGTTGAAAACTTCAAATTTCTTTAGGTTTTCTTTCTTCTTGTTTCAGTGTTTAAGAAGAAGATGATGATAGCATTCATCTTTTTCTTCCACTATCTTTAATATATGTATATATTAGTAAATAAACTTTAAATTAATTAAGTTAAAAGCCATTTAATCAACCGTCCACTAGCATATATATTAGTATGGTCTAATTGCTATTTTAAACATTTGGTTAATTGTAATTTAATTTTTCAATTAAAAATTTATAGTGATTAGACTTCACAATTTAGTCATTGAATCTTAATTAATCATTAATTCGACAAAAATTATCTATTCAAAATTCAATTTACTTATACAATAACTCCATAAATATTTATGGGCTCGATTTACGGAGACGAGGTTTCAGTCTTGAAACCCCCTTTTTCGACACCACTAAAAATTGGGTCATTACAAAAAGTGTTTTAACTCTATTTGAAATATTAATGACCAAATTTAGCTCAAGAAAGAAAAATAAAGACCAAATTGAATATATAAATGCTAAAAGCTAAATTTATCATTAGACTACATTAATATGCTTTATTGTAAAAGAAAGAAAAGGATTGTAAGCTTCTTCTTTTTCTTTTAAATCTTTTATTTTTTATTAAAGAAATTTGGGATAAAACAAAATGAAAACAAAAGGAGTGATATTTTTAAAATATAAAATAACTTTTATATACTTATTGATAGTATGGTTTTTAGTTCATGTTTTGTGTTGGGTTGATTATTTATTCGTGTTAAATAAGAGAGTAAAAATTGAAGGTTAAAATATTCTCTAAGTCTCTACACACTTACATATTTGGAATTTAGTCTCCTTACTTTTATTTTCAAGAATTTAATCCTCTACTTTTCGAATTTAAAATTCAAGCCACGTAACAATAAAATGATGTTGAAAATATTGATTATGATTTCTTAAAAATACTCATTCAAACTCGTCATTATAAAAATAAAATTTTTTTATGTTGGGATAGTGTTCTTAAGAAAAATTGACGCTGGTCATGAGTTTTAAAGGCGAGGATCGAACCCTCGATCATTAGTTAAGATAGATGAGACCCTTATAATCTTCATGGTTAAAGTCACAATCATTATTAATATAATTCTTGTAATTGTACAAAAAAATTACAACTTACAATAATACTAATTCAAGTGATGAATATTCTACAAAGATCCATAAATTTGAGTCAAATAAACTTGAATTATTATTTAATAATAAATTATTTAAGGTTAACTATAAAGATAAAATGCTTTTAATATTCTATTATTTTATATAATAAATAACTTAAATAATAGTATAAATCCTTTAATGCAATGTGCAGTAATGAATTTGAGTGAAGAGCTGATGTGTATTGCTTACTTTGAAATTTTATTGAAGTTAAAAGATTAAAAGGTTTGATTTAAATGAGTTTTAATGTTCTCATTCCTTTTATGCAATTATATGCAATCATTTTAGGCTTAATACCTCTACTCTTGGGATTTTCAATTTGTTAATTTAGCTTATCTTAAATTTAATCATTTAGTTTCCTTTAATTAAATACATTTTTTTTTGCATTTTAGTTCTTTTAAAATATTAATAATTTAATTTAAGTTATTCTAATGTAAAACATTTGGCTTCTTACAATAATTCAATTAAGAAATTTTAGTAATAAAAAATATTATTAAAATAATGGTGTTTTGTGTTTTACTATTTTTATATGAAATGTTAAAATAAAACAACGAAAAATGCAATGTCTAAACCTAAAAATATTTAATCATTTCACCTATACATCAACTATTAACTTTTTATAAATATGAATTTAATATTATATTTTTCTTTCACTCGCATTGTCAATGTAACAAAATCTAGTAAGCAACAATATACTCCTTCACATGAAATTTTGATTGAATCAATTATTCAATGTACCGTATAATACATGAATTACATAAATAAATAAGAGAGGATGAATAGTATGATGTATCAAATGAGTACATGAATCCCATTAAACATATACTAATAACCCTTTAGGTACCTACTCAAAGTATATGTATACCAATAAATTCATCCATAATGAGATTTAACTTTAAATTTTAAAATTTTGAAATTAATTTTTGCTATTAAAGCTATTTAGGGCAAGATTTATAAACATAAATAAGTTTTTGTAAACATAAACCATTAATTCAATTAGGTAAGTTGAATTACAGAATTAACATAAAGAAAAAACCGATGCCCCCAAAGCAAGAAACAAAATACAGCAAATTGGGTTGAACAAAGTGGAGAATTGTAGATACTATTAAGGCAAACAACAAAAGGAGATCGACCGGATTTGACGAACATGATGATTACCATGCAAATGGCAGTTTTGTTCACAATTCATAGTAAAGTATTACAGCTTACAATCAAAACAACATCTCTTTTTATGTTTCCCCTAGAAGCGAGCACAGTAATTAATTCTTCGCATTCTATAAGTCCATTAAGACAATAGACATTGATAATGAGTTTTAAAGCTATTCCATACTCAATATGAAAATAAAACCATCAACTACTGGTTAAGGTAAAAAAAACTCATACCCTCTCACCTAACATCCATGATTAAAGCCCAATCATTATTAATATAATTTTTGTAATTGTACAAAAATTAGGGCTTACAAGAATATCTGGTTCAAGAGACGGACATTCCACAAAGATCTATAAATTTGAATTCATTAAACTTAATTAAGATAAAACACTTTTAATGTTCTATTATTTTATATAATAAATAATTTAAATAATAGTATATATAATATTTATAAAATAATTTTAATATTAAATTATTAGACAAAATGATTATTGGATTAGGTTGGGTTAAAATGATTGAAAAGACTTCAGGTTAAACTCATGAACAAAGCTCCTATAGATGATAAATTATAATTCCACCATCATAGAATAATACTATGAAAATTCTCTTTATATATAGAATAAAAAATATTTTATTTATTAAAAGAAGGATATACCACAATCTATCAACTTTGTTCATGGCATATATATGTATATATGTGAAATAATAATTACATTAACAATCACCAAAATAAATGTAGCTGCCTTGGTATTGACACCCTCTAAACTATAAATAGAGCTATGAATTTCTTACAGATTTCACCAACAAGAGTTAAGTCAAATAAAAGAAGAAGGAAAAAAATGAAAGGGGTGGCATGTACATGGATGCTACTCTCCATGTGCCTTTTGGGGCATCTCATAATATATGGAGAAGCCAATGAGGCAGAAGTCCTTGGTGACTTTCTTAAGTCCAGATTGTCAAAGAAACCATCTCCGACGGTGCATTCTTGGGCATGGTTAAATGAGAAAACTGGGAATTATCCTAATTATATTCAGCCTCAAGATGGATCCATGGAGGCTGACAAAATCGGTGCATTGCCTGGTCAACCTAATGTTGTTGATTTCAACCATTATTCAGGATATGTGACTGTTGATTCTAAGGCTGGAAGAGCACTTTTCTACTATTTTGCCGAGTCCCCCAACAACTCTTCCACAAATCCATTGGTTTTATGGCTCAATGGAGGTATGGTTATTGTCAATTATCAATCGTTATGAGTCATTGTGTATGCTCTAATCGTTCTTCATATTTTCATTTTACTTTTAATGTTTCAATCACAAGAAAATTCTTTAATTTTTCATCCGGTTCCAAAGGTCGAGCTAGCATTGCTTAATTTAGATCGACTTGGATAAGAACAATTTGATATCGATTTATTAATTACTTTTTTTTATTTTTAATTATAAGAATTTATAAATATTAATTTTTTTAATTTTTAATTATAAGGTGATAATGGATTCAAGTCGACATTCTGAATTAGACTAAGCCAAAAAGAGGCTTGAACAATTCAAACTGCATCCATGAACCAATTCATAGACAAATTTATTTTATAAGTGAAGAGATAATGTTATTTTTAATAAAGGAGACAAAATATAAATATAAAAATATGGTATTTTTATCTAACATACACTTTGAAAGTATGGTCCTAACTTTAACAACTTCTATTAAACTAAACAACTTGTTAATTAATCATCATCTTTGGTTTCATTTTTGGCATTTTCAGGACCAGGATGTTCCTCATTAATCGGAGCAATGACGGAATTAGGCCCTTTTAGAGTAAACAATGATGGCGAAACACTATTCCGTAACAATTTTGCATGGAACAATGGTCTTATTTCTTCCTTTACTATAATCTACATTTACATTGTTAATAGTAGAAATTAACTACATTTTGGTTGAACTTTGACAGTGGCGAATGTAATCTTCTTGGAATCACCAGCTGGAGTAGGCTTTTCCTATTCGAATACTTCCTCAGATTACCAACATACAGGTGACAAGAGCACTGCAAGAGATGCCTATACCTTTCTTATCAACTGGCTCGAGAGGTTCCCTCAGTATAAAACTCGAGATTTCTACATTACCGGAGAGAGTTACGCTGGTCACTATGTGCCTCAGCTTGCTTACACCATTTTTCTCAACAACAAGAAAGCAAATCAAACCTTAATTAATCTTAAAGGCATAGCAGTATGTTAAAATACGAAATCATTATTATTACATGAAATTCTCATTTTCAATTATTTTTAATATACGTTTATGATTTGCATTTGACTATATTAATCATGTCCATATTAAATAAGTATACAAATGTAATGATTTTGACCTAACTTTTCTTATCGATGGCAAAATTTTTAGGTTGGGAATGGTTGGATTGACGACCATACAGGCTATTGGGGCCAATTTGACTATTTATGGACACATGCTTTGAATTCAGATGAAACTAACAAAGGAATCCACACCTATTGCCACTATTTTAATGATAAAGATCCAAAAGAGTGCGGTGACTTCGTAATCAAAGCCTATAATGAGCCTGGTGATATTGATGGATATAACATTTATGCCCCACTTTGTCAGCAAGATTCTTCATCAATAAAAAACTCATATGATTCGGTAAGTCATCTTACTTTGTTACATTAATGGCTCCTAGTTAGATAATTGGATTTTGAAATTTGAAATTCATTTTTCTCATCATCCATTCATTTAGGTTAGTATTAAACACAATAAATATTTTGTTGTTTGAATTTTTTTTTCAAGAAGAAAGAAAAAGGGATTGCAAGATCGATTTTCGAACTCTTACCTATTGAATTATGTTGCTTTAGTTGTTTATTTATCTTAGAGTACTATATGACCATTCCATTAATTCTCAAAATACATAAAAGAATTTACAAAATCGTTCCAATCTGAATAGTATAATTGTTGAGTGCCACCTCTTAAAAGTGATAACATTAACAGTTGGCTTGAATCACTGATTATTCTTCTAAGTAGTTTTTAATATGATCAAGGTTAACGCCTAATGTAATTAGACAAGTATAATAAGAAGCAAAAGTTGCAACCATGGCAAAAATATTTATATTGAAATAATTTTCAAGAAATGTTTAGATAAATTTGTAATAACATGGTAATATGATTCTCATTTCAGGTAAACAATTTCGATCCATGTTCAACCTACTATATGTCGTCTTATCTGAATAGAGCAGAGGTCCAAACAGCTCTCCATGCTAAGGTTTCAACATGGGATCTATGCAGGTTATATCTATGATCCTGCTCTTTTGTCGCGGCTTCTAAATTAAGATTATTAAGTTTGTTTTTTGTTAGTATTTATTTTAATATGTTTTATAATGTTATATCACTCAGCGACTCAATTGATAGTTGGATTGATAGTCCAGCCACTATCTTACCTATCATCAAGAATCTGATGACAAGTGGTCTTCAAATTTGGTTATATAGGTAAAAGCTCAGCTTACTTTTATTTAGCATATTTGGACATTTATAACTTCTCTCCTACAACTTGCAGTGGTGACGTAGATTCAGTAGTCCCAATTACCTCAACCAGGTATGCTATACAGAAACTCAAGCTTCCTGTCAAGGCTGCTTGGCGTCCATGGTCCACCAACGACGAGGTAAAAACAAAACTTAAATATTACCATTTTATGCCTCTCTCTATAACATTTGATACTTAATTTATTTTCTTTAAAATAAAGTCATATTCTATTATGAATCAGTGTTAGGCTGACTTTACCTGATCAATTAATACTAAGTTATCATACCTCAAATCAACTACCTTCTTAGATGCAAATATGACATTCAACTTAACACTTGTTATGGATTTTCTTTTACATAAGTATACGTTTCGAGTTATAACCATTTTGCCTGAAATTGTTGAATGAAAACAAGCAGGTTGGAGGATATGTGGAGGAATATGAAGGGCTGACATTGGTGACAGTGAGAGACGCAGGCCATTTAGTTCCAAGCTACCAACCAGCTCGTGCTCTTACCATGATTTCATCTTTCCTTCAAGGAGCTTTACCTCCGGCATGATCATTTCAAAGCAACATCAATAGATGATTGAGCTAATGATTTTCTATTTCAAATAATAATAATAATAATAATAATAAAGGTACATGAGACAAATATATTGTTCGAATGGTGAGCTTATGTGTATTGTTTATTTTGAAATTCGATTTATCTTAAAAAGATTAAAAGGGTTTGATTTAAATGTGTGTTTTCTGTTGTCATTTCTTTTATGCCTATACTTATACTAATTAAATTATGATTAAATGGTTTATATTTTAAAAATAATTGAATTATAAATATATATATCAAATTATAACAAATGTTCAATTTTATGTGCCACATAACAATAATTATAATTGTTCAAAAGAATTTAACAAATAGCAAATAATTAGTGAACAACCAAACGAAGAACTTAATAATGCATCCAAAATAAATTTAAACAACAAAACATTATAAATTACTTTAATTTCTAGCACACATTTTAACCATCCATGCAATTCAAAAAGTAGAAAATATTACCATCAAATTAGAATTTAAACCTAATGAAACAAGTATCTTTAACCAATCTTAGATCAAGCAAAATAAAATATAAAAAATTCAGATTTAAAATTTAGATGCAATTAAATTTTATTTAAAATTTATTGGAATGACATCCTAAAATTAGAAAAAGGAATCCATTTGGTAATTATGTAATAGAAAATGACATTATAATAGATCTGAATTGAATTTTATAAAGAATTTCAACCGTGTTAAGAATTTTTAAAATTAATGTTAGTATTTTAATCAAAATAAAGTATTTAGATTATCTAATGGCATTATACATATTGAGGTACTAATTTATACCAAAAATTAAAGTATAATGATTAAATCTTAAATTTAAGTGGAGTATAAGGATAGAAATTGGAGGGATTTACAAAAAAAAGCCAATTTTTTTATAAAATTACCGAAATAGGCCGGTTTTTTAATTATTTACCGGACTGGGCTATTTCCCCCAAAATCGCGCCACGCCGAGCGATGTCGGGGATTAGAGAGAAAAAGCGTCCACGTCGGTAGCGACCTGCGACGTGGAAGGAAATTGCTCCTTGAGGCGCGATTTCCTTCCACGCCGCCAGTCGCTACCGACGTGACGCCTCCTCCGCCACTTAGCGCGTATCGGAACGCGATTTTGACCCCGATTTTATGCCCGGTTTTATGGCTTTTAGGGTTTAGGGTGCAGGCTTTTTAGGAGTTAGGGGTCCAGGAAAATTTTTTTTCGAGTTGACGTTTTGGTTAAATAGTGGGAAATCGCTTCTACTAGGATGCTATTTAAGAAGAAATTGTGAAATAGTGGCCTCGTGGACGCGATTTCGCTACAGTGGTCATGTGAGAAATAATTTTTTGACGTTTTCGAGGAAATAGTATAAAATCGCGATACCGGGATGCTATATGAGAAGAATTGTGAAATCGCTACTCGTGGACGCGATTTCGCTCTGATTGGTCATGTAGGAAATAATTTTTTTGACGCTTCGAGCAAATAGTGTCAAATCGCTACCGTGGACACGATTTCGCTTCATGAGCAAGTTTAATGAGGCTATAAATTAGGCGAGAATTTTCTTAGAATGCATAACTCAGAGCAGAAACATTTTAGGTTAGGGTTAGGGAATTTAGAGTTTCAAAATGAGTGAACGTATTAGTGCTGTTATTTACTACGATGGTGAGATTTGCCACACCGAGAATGGTGTTGTTTTTTTGTCGGAGAATACGGTGCGACTGTCATTTAGACAAAACATAGATTTGACAGAACTCCGTAAAAGAATTAGGCGTAAAATCTTCGGAACCACGTCATTGACATATGACTCATCTTGCTAGCGGAGCAACTTATATTGAGTTATAT